>NC_066544.1:16057652-16077652 GCF_024679095.1 Eriocheir sinensis
AGAGAGTCATCGGTCAGGCAGAATAGATAGGAGAGGCGCCATCAATTTGTGTGTACCTGTGTGCGTGCGTGTGTGTGTGTGTGTGTGTGTGTAATTCACTTCTTGGTCTGCTGCGGGTCTCTCTCCAGACAGCCAGCCGTTCCCCTACGGAAGCGCACAGAGCTCGTAGTACCGATCTTTGGGTAGGACTGAGACCGCTCACACACAACACCGCGACAACAAGGTCACAACTCCTTGCCTGACGTCGCGTACCTACTCACTGCTGGGTGAACAGGGGCTACACGTGAAAGAAGATAAACCCAACTTATCTTCACCCGGCCGGGGAATTGAACCCCGGTCCTTCTGGTTGTGAGCCAGACGCTCTACCCCTGAGCTACCGGGCCGTGTGTGTGTGTGTGTGTGTGTGTGTGTGTGTGTGTGTGTGTGTGTGTGTGTGTGTGATAACTCTCCGATCAATCTTTTTTTTTTTTCTTTCTCCGTATTGCTTTCTCTCTCTCTCTCTCTCTCTCTCTCTCTCTCTCTCTCTCTCTCTCTCTCTCTCTCTCTCTCTCTCTCTCTCTCTCTCTCTCTCTCTCTCTCTCTCTCTCTCTCTCTCTCTCTCTTCCTCCTCCTCTTCCTCCTCCTATCTTGTTTGTTTTCTTCCTTCCCTCCTCCTCCTCCTCCTGTTTGTCTTTCTTTCTTTTTTTTGTTTTGTTTATTTTTCTTTGTTTTGTTTGTTTGTTCGTAATCTGTTTCCTTGCTTTCCTTTCACTTCCCTTACTCCATTCTCTCTCTCTCTCTCTCTCTCTCTCTCTCTCTCTCTCTCTCTCTCTCTCTCTCTCTCTCTCTCTCTCTCTCTCTCTCTCTCTCTCTCTCTCTCTCTCTCTCTCTCTTCATCCTTTCTCTCTTCCCCTCTCTCCCCTTCCTCTCGCTTTGTCTTCTTCCCTCCTTCCTCCTCCTCCTCCTTTCTCTCTTCCAGACTTTCTATTTCCTTTTCATTCTTCTTTTTATTCCTTCTCTCTTTCTCCTCCTTTTTTTCCTCTCTTCCTTCCTCCATTATTCTTTCTTCCTCCTCTTCCTCCTTTTATTTTATTTCCTCCTTGCATTACTTTATCCTTGTCATGGACTGGATTATATTCTACCTCCTCCTCCTCCTCCTCCTCCTCCTCTCTTATTCCTGATTGAAACATCTGTAGGTCATGTGACAGCTCTTCCCAACTACACACACACACACACACACCAGTGCTGGGCACTTGCGGTACTTTTTGCTGTACTGCGGTACTGCGGCACTACCGCACTACCAAACTGGTACTGCAGTACCGCAGTACCGCAGAGGACTGCTGAAATTACCGGAGTACCGGTACCGCGTTCAAATTTCCTGCGGTACTTTTCGCTGTAATGGCAAACACTTTAAAGAAAAATAGTGATGATAATAATCAACGAATAAATAAATATGTAAATAAAAATAAACAATACCACTGTTTGAGGGGGCCGGGGGGGTGGCACCTGACCCACCAGACAGGCAGACAAACAGACAGACAGACAGTCGGACATAAGCACAGACACCGTGGGAAAGACGGGAGGCACTTTCACTGAAAAGGATAGGTACGTATTGTTTATTAAAAGGATGTGATTTTTCATCGCAGGGAGGTTGGAACCAGGATTTTTTCACCTATACTTTTCTAGGAGAACCCATACTTGCTTCTAAGATTAATCAACACCTCATAACTCCAATAGTACGTTATATCAGTTCATCTTTAGTTGCGTGCGCGCCGACTATCTCGC
This sequence comes from Eriocheir sinensis, assembly GCF_024679095.1. NCBI lineage: Eukaryota > Metazoa > Arthropoda > Malacostraca > Decapoda > Varunidae > Eriocheir > Eriocheir sinensis. The sequence goes on from NC_066544.1 coordinate 16,059,417, forward strand.
TATAACTGACAACAGAGAAAGAAGGGGGAGAGAGACACGTTACTAACGTGTACCGTGCTAACGTACACGGACTTAGAACGTGTAACGCTCTAACTCTAAGTCCGGGCTCAACTTCACTACTGGCAGGTCGGTGAAAATCTTGCTCCTAGGAAATCATCTATTAAATAATTAACTGTAATATTATTGTTTTCTACAACATTATTGTGTTATTCCGGGCACATCTTTCCTACTGGATAGTTTCCACCTAACCTCATGTACACTACATGTGTATTACTTTTGTACAGTCTTCTCAATTGCACGTACTTGTATTAAAATGTGATTTTTTGGCTTTTTTTTTCTACATGTAGGTGTTTTTGGTAATTGGTGTCGCATAGCTATTTTTTTTCTCTTTTTAAGTGCTGCTTTAGAAACCAGGAACCGCAGTACCGCAGTACAGCGGAACGCACCAGGGGGGGGGCGGGAAAAGTACCGGAGTACCGCGGAACATAAGAACATAAGAACGCAGGAGTCTGCAAGAGGCCGGTAGGAGGTAGGCTTTGACCCTAAGCTGACCTCTCCTCTAACCTAATATCACATCTATCGCTGTTCATGAATCTTATCTATCTATTTTTTTTTTGAATGTTGGGCACTCACCACCACACCATGACTGTATAAGCCTCCATCCACCCACCCTGTTTAGTAACCAATTTTTTTTTTATGTCCCTGTTGAATCTGAATTTATCCAGTTTAAACCCGTTACTTCGTGTCCTACCCGGTTCTCTTACCAACAAAACCTTATGAATGTCTCCCTGGACATGCTGAGGTACCGCAGTACCGCGTAACGCAACCCCAAACTTTTGGTACCGCGCCCACCACTGACACACACACACACACACACACACACACACACACACACACACACACACACATACATACACGCTTTCACGTACACTTGTTAACACGACCTCCATTATCCTGGGAACGGCTATCTGATCACACACACACACACACACACACACACACACACACACACACACACACACACACACACACACACACACACACACACACATGCTTCCTATACTTTTTTCATTCATTTATTTACTTTTTTTCGTCTTTCACTTCTTTTCTTTCTCACTTACTCAATCGTGCAATCCATTCACTTTTCATCCTTTTAACATCCTCCTCCTCCTCCTCCTCCTCTTCTTCCTCCTCCTCCTCCTCCTCCAGGGATTCAAGAGGAAGAGGACTCCTTAAAAGCGATCCTATTCATTCAAGAGAAAAAATTGCTTTCGCAAGAGAGAAGGAGTTTTGCATTTTTTTTTCTACTTTTTTTTTCTCTCGTCCTTGGTCAACAGACTGCATGATTTAGTTTTTTCTTGCGTTTTAAGAAGATTTTGAACATTATCTGTCTGTCCGTTCGTCTGTCTGCCTGTCTGTCCGCATTCCTTTCTATTTCTTTCTATGTCTGTCTACTTTCTTCTCTCTCTCTCTCTCTCTCTCTCTCTCTCTCTCTCTCTCTCTCTCTCTCTCTCTCTCTCTCTCTCTCTCTCTCTCTCTCTCTCTCTCTCTCTCTCTCTCTCTCTCTCTCTCTCTCTCTCTCTCTCTCTCTCTCTCTCTAATACACAGGGAAAGATGCTGTTGAGACTTTCGGCACTGCGGGAAAAATTCTTCTCCTTGTACTTGTGCGATATTAAGCCGCGCGGTATTTTCTCGTGCTATTCTTTTTTCCTTCTTTTTTCCCTTTCAAGCCGCATTGAGGATGAGTGCTCGTGCGTGGGAAAATATTCGGCCCCCGCGGGAAATATATTAAGTCCGGGGGAAAAATGGCGGAAAATACCTGGACGCGAAGGGAAGGGAAAGAGAGATGGTAAAGGAAATAGTTGTTCGTTTAAGGAGAAGGAGGAAGAGGAGGAGGAGGAGGAGGAAGGAAGGCGGAGAGAGAGGGCAGTATTTTGTTAATGAAATGTGAGAACTAATAATGATAATAGTAATGAATTAAGAAATAAAAATGCATGGAAAAATATCAATGGGAAAATAACAATAGGGAAAATAACAGTGAGAAAATAACGTTAGGAAAATGACAATGGAAAAATAATAGTGGAAAATAAAAACGCATGGGGAAAATAACAATAGGAAATTAAGAGGGAAAACAACAGGGGAAAAGAGCAACAGTAGGGAAAATAAGTTAGTGGGAAATACGTAGCAGGAAATAATAGAAAAAAAACTAGGAAAAAACAGGAAATAATGGGAAATACCTATTCTTTTAATGATGCGTGAGAAATAATAATGATAATACTAATAAAATGGAGCGTGGGAAAATAATTGGCCTCGTGGGAAATAATTACGAATGTGAAGGAAAAGAAATAGAAAAGAATGACTAAAAATATATTTGTGTTCTAAAGATGAAATAAGAAAAAATATAATGTTTCTGTATTCCCTTTGTCCTATTCTTCCTCTACCTCCTATTCTTCCTCTACCTCCTCCTTCTCCTCCTCCTCCTCCTCCTCTAAATCTTTGTATATATGGATTTATTATGCTGATATATTTAGGTCCATGAGAGAGAGAGAGAGAGAGAGAGAGAGAGAGAGAGAGAGTATTTACCAGGCTAATGATCACCTGGCGGGAAGGAGCCAATCAGGGCGAAGGATGAGTCGATGATCGCTCTCGTTCATCGGCTCGCGGTGGCCATTAGCGGGAAGCCGCCCCCCCCCCCCCTCTCTCTCTCTCTCTCTCTCTCGTTTGCTCACTCAAGAATTACAGAAATAAATGTAAGTTAGGAAACAAAATAATGTTGAGAGAGAGAGAGAGAGAGAGAGAGAATGAATGTGTTTTGGAATGCATACCACAGGTCAGGCCTCGTAAAAATACAAACGTCAATAAAATGGACACTATCTCTCTCTCTCTCTCTCTCTCTCTCTCTCTCTCTCTCTCTCTCTCTCTCTCTCTCTCTCTCTCATGGACCTAAATATATCAACATAATAAATCCATACACCAAGACTTTACAAAACTGGTCAAGAGAGGAGGAGGAGGAGGAGAAGGAGGAAAAGAAGGAAAAGGAGGCAAATGAAAAGTAGGAGGAAAAAGAGGAGGAGGAGAGGGAGAAAATGAAGAAGAAGGAAGAGGAGATAAATAAAACGAAGTGCATAGAGAAAATAATAAGAGAAAAAAAAGTTACAGAGAGAGAAATAAGACGATATAAAAATAAATTACTACTACGAAAATCAAGCAAAAAATAATTACTGAAAATAGCCCAATACAGAGAAACTCGCCCAATATGAAGAGGCTGCCGAATACAGAGAAACCAACCAAATACAAAGAAACCAGCCCAATACTAGGATACCAACCAATATAAAAAAAACCGCCCAACACAGAGAAACCCACCCAACACACAGAAACCCGCCCAATACACAGAATCCCGCCCAATACAGAGAAATCCGCCCAACCCAGATAAAATAGCAGAAAACGCCCAAACATATACAGAACACCGCAGGCCAGGGCAAATTGGGCGGGAAACACGATACGGATACGTACACACACACACACACACACACACACACACACACACACATGTACACCTATAGCTAGTGGAACATTCCCCCTTACAATGCATACACGGAATAACAAACAAACACACAAACACACACAAAAAAAACACGCACAAACACACAAACAAATATGCAGCTGTAGGGAAATCGTAACTATATGAAAACTTAATTAGCAGAATTCGTTAATAAAAAAAAATATATATATAGCGTAACCTTCGCCCACCCGAAAAAAATGTGAGAGGTTAGCGGCCGAGGAAAAAAGAAAAAGTTTGCCCAATAATGGAAAAACTTTAGAATATGAACGGCAAAAAAACAAAGTGTGTGTGTGTGTGTGTGTGTGTGTGTGTGTGTGTGTGTGTGTGTGTGTGAGAGATTATGCAAAAAATGAAATTTGATATTCTAAATTGAAAAATCTAATTATTAAAGAATTACTCTTGATTTATAACAAAAACTACTACTACTACTACTACTACTACCACTACTACTACTATTACTACTACTACTAAAATTAAATAATGAAAGGAAAGAAAACAATAAAGACAAAAAAAACAAAAACAAAAAATAGTGCAAAGGAAATAATTCATGAACGAAAGACACAATGAAACAAAAAAAAAATATAAAGAAAAGTAATCAAGAAATAAAAACAAACAAACAGATCAAAGTATAAAAAGGGCAAAAATAGAAAGAAAAAAAATATAAACTTCCAACTGGACGGAACTATAGACACTGAAACCTGGAGGAAGAGGGGGAGGAGGCAACAAAAGAGCATCGGAGTATAAACGACGCAAATATTAAAAAGAAGAAACACTATAACACGAAAGAAACAAAACAAAACAAAACAAAAAAAACATCCCTGGAGAGGAGGAGGAGGAAGAAGAGTAGGAGGAGAAGAAGAGGTAGAGGAAAAAGAAGAGTATGCATAACCTTTCTTACTTTAGATAAAACAAGTTAATAATAATAATAATAATAATAATAATAATAATAATAATAATAATAATAATAATAATAATAATAATAATAATAATAATAAAAGCAATTAGAATTATGTCTCCTACGACGTGTTTTTTCCTTCTCCATAATGCAAATGAGAGGAAGAGGAGGAGGAGGAGGAGGAGGAGGAGGAGGAGGAGAATATTCAAAAAGCTTTTTACTTGGATGAAACAGAAAATTTACATGGAGATCAGAAGGCAAAAGAACGTGTTGGTCATCTCTCTCTCTCTCTCTCTCTCTCTCTCTCTCTCTCTCTCTCTCTCTCTCTCTCTCTCTCTCTCTCTCTCTCTCTCTCTCTCTCTCTCTCTCTTATTTCACTTTAAACTGCTCTTCTTCCTTTCACTATTTCCTCAGTTACACCTTGCTCTCTCTCTCTCTCTCTCTCTCTCTCTCTCTCTCTCTCTCTCTCTCTCTCTCTCTCTCTCTCTCTCTCTCTCTCTCTCTCTCTCTCTCTCTCTCTCTCTCTCTCTCTCTCTCTCTCTCTCTCTCTCTCCTCCTTTCTTTCCTCTTCCCTTACAACATATTTCGTAATTTGGTGTGACACTTTTCTTCATTCCTCTTCCTCCTCTTGCTCTTCTTCTTCCTCTTGTTTTCCTTCTCCTCTTGCCGCCAATTCATTAAGTCGAGTCTTTAAAGAGGAGGAAGAGGAGGAAGTCGACGATCTGAGAGAATGACGAGACTTTGGGTCCGTCTATTATAAGTATCTTTTCAATTTCTTTGTTCTAATTCATTTTATCTTATTTTTTCGGTAAGTCCAGTTTTTGTATTGATTATCTTCACATTATTTTAGTTATTTTTTTATTTAGTTTTCTTCTTTCTTTTCTTCTTCGTCTTGTTCTCCTTTTTCTTTTTATCACGAGTATTAATTTTTTTGTTTTGTTTTATTTTTCTTTTTTTATTGTATAGTAAGTCGAGTTTTTTTTGTATTGTTTTTTTTTATATTTTCTTCGTTATTTTCTAAGTTTCGTCTTCCTCCTAGACCTTCTTTTCTTCTTCTTCTTCTTCTTCGTGTTCTTCATTCTTTAATTACTTTTCTTCTTCTACGTTTCGTTATATATTTCCTTCGTTTCCTCTTCCTCTTCTCTGTTCTTTCTTTCTTCTTCTTTTTCTTCTTCCTTTTCGAATTCTCAGTAATTTTTTTTCTATTTCTTTTCTTCCTTCATGTTAGCTGTTTCCTAAATTTTCATCTTCCACCTCCTTGCTCTTTCTTTCATCTCTTCTTCGTATATTCATTCTTCTTCTTTTATTACTTTTCCTTCTCTTTGTCGTTCAATATTTCCTTCGTCTCATCCTCCTCCACCATCCTTTTTCTTTTCTTTTTTCGTTTTCCCTTTTCTTTTATTCCTTTTCTTCGTATATGATGCTGGTTATCCGTTGCTCGCTTCCTTTCTTTATTTCATGCTCTCTACGTATTCTCCATCCTTTTCATATTCCTCCTCCTCCTCCTCCTCCTCCTCCTCCTCCTCCTCCTCCTCCTCCTCCTCCTCTTCCTTCTCCACTGAACAAAATTGAGAAATCATGTTGGCTATACACACAAACATCTGGCAGGCCTTTCCTCTCTCTCTCTCTCTCTCTCTCTCTCTCTCTCTCTCTCTCTCTCTCTCTCTCTCTCTCTCTCTCTCTCTCTCTCTCTCTCTCTCTCTCTCTCTCTCTCTCTCTCAATTCCTCACAGCCTTTTCCCTTCCCTTCTCTTCCCTTCCTTCCCTTCCCTTCCCTCCCTCTCACGACAGGCCCAACTACCCTTTAGGCATAGGGGAAAGACCTCTGCCATTTCACTATACTTGTAAGAGGTTGAGAAAAGAAAAAAATAGAATGATGTTTAAGTTTATGTTGAAGTCGATGTTGTGATATGAAGCAACTGGTAAAGGTTGATAGATAGATTGATAGATAGATATAAAGTTAGATAGATACATGGAGAGAGAGAGAGAGTGCAGAGCTAGTTTATTTCCCAAGGCTAGGTCTCTCTCTCTCTCTCTCTCTCTCTCTCTCTCTCTCTCTCTCTCTCTCTCTGCTTTCCCCTTGTGTGTGTGTGTGTGTGTGTGAGTGTGTGTGTGTGTGTGTGTGCGCTTTAGGGAAAGTTTATCTGGAAGTTCGTTGGGTAATTTACTTCTTCTTCTTCTTCTCTTCTTCTTCTTCTTCTTCTTCTTCTTCTTCTTCTTCATTACTTTCTAGTTCATGTTTTTTCTCCTTATCTCTTGAAGTTCTTTTAGCTTTATATTCTTCACTCTCTTTCTCCTCTTAGCGCTTCTCCTCCTCCTCCTCCTCCTCCTCCTCCTCCTCCTCCTCCTCCTCCTCCTCCTCTTCCTTGGCTACCTCTTCTTCCGACTTACTTTAATTCCGTCCATATGTTTTTCGTTGTCTGCTTTTTCTTATATATTTCCGTGATTGCAAGTCTCTCTCTCTCTCTCTCTCTCTCTCTCTCTCTCTCTCTCTCTCTCTCTCTCTCTCTCTCTCTCTCTCTCTCTCTCTCTCTCTCTCTCTCTCTCCCTTGTGAGATGTCAGGATTCGTTTCATTTCGCCTAAATTTAGTGTCCTGAGTGTGTGTGTGTGTGTGTGTGTGTGTGTGTGTGTGTGTGTGTGTGTGTGTGTGTGTGTGTGTGTGTGTGTGTGTGTGTGTGTGTTTGCTTGTTTGTTGATGGCGCTGAGGTAATGAGTCCCCAGGGATTTATTCTCTCTCTCTCTCTCTCTCTCTCTCTCTCTCTCTCTCTCTCTCTCTCTCTCTCTCTCTCTCTCTCTCTCTCTCTCTCTCTCTCTCTCTCTCTCTCTCTCTCTCTCTCTCTCTCTCTTCCTTTTAGCAACCTCCCCGAAATATTACATTAGGTCAGGACACAACGGATTAAATTCACTCCCTTTACCAATTTCTCTCTCTCTCTCTCTCTCTCTCTCTCTCTCTCTCTCTCTCTCTCTCTCTCTCTCTCTCTCTCTCTCTCTCTCTCTCTCTCTCTCTCTCTCTCTCTCCCTGACTTTCTCTCTTAAATTCTTCCCTTGTAAAATTCTGTCCGTCTTTTTCCACAACAAAATCTCTCTCTCTCTCTCTCTCTCTCTCTCTCTCTCTCTCTCTCTCTCTCTCTCTCTCTCTCTCTTATTCCATTCAATTTTATTCACTCGCATTTATCAGGTCGGTCTACGCTCTCTCTCTCTCTCTCTCTCTCTCTCTCTCTCTCTCTCTCTCTCTCTCTCTCTCTCTCTCTCTCTCTCTCATCAGTCTTTCGCAAAATTTCTCACTCCGCCGCTTAAGAGACTTTATGCGCCTCTATAAATCTTTGCACCTCGTTCCTCTCTCTCTCTCTCTCTCTCTCTCTCTCTCTCTCTCTCTCTCTCTCTCTCTCTCTCTCTCTCTCTCTCTCTCTCTCTCTCTCTCTCTCTCTCTCTCTCTCACTTTACCTGGACAAGATTTTACCTGGGGCCCTTTCTTCATTATTTTTCCCCTTATCCACTTTCTCATTATTTTCCTTACTTTCTTTTTTTTTGGCTATTACTGTTTCTGGGTTGCCATTCTTTTATTTTATTTAGTTGTCCATCTACTATCTTTTCTTCGCATGTTAAAAGGCGCCCACGAGTCTATTTCTGATTCATGGTAGTCGTTAAGATACCCCCAAGCTTTACCTCTGTGTGTGTGTGGAGGGGGGGGTAGCAGGTCACAGGAAATTAACAGAGAAAGAGCTAAGCGTGTTTGAGTCGCATTACTTTTACGTGAATTTTCTGAATACTGAAATGTGGTGACAGTTTGCCTTAGGGTTTGGTGAGGTTGAGGATCTCTTCAATCATATAACAGTCAGGAATATAACGACAAGGAAAGTGTTAATTTTGTAAGATAAAAAGTCACAACACTGAGAAATCATATGTGAATTGACTGAGTACTGAAATCTTGTGAAACTTTGCCTTAGAGTTTCGCAAGGTTGAGGATATCTTCAAACATACAGCAGGCAGGAAACTATAGAAGAAAATAACTAGGGAAAGTGCTTAGTGTGTTTGCTAGAAAGTCTTATCACTGAGAAAGCATAATGTGTGATTTTACCGAGTACTGAAAAGTGATGACAGGTTGCCGTAGAGTTAATCAATGTTACGGGCATCCTCAGACACATGACAGGCAGAATGCTATAGGAAAACAATAAGTAAGGAGGCCATTCTGCATTTTAATATTATCCCTTACTCCATTTTTCCTCTTTTATCTCTCTTCCTTCTTTATTCTCTCTCTAATATTCTCCATTGCCATCACTTTATCACATTATCTCAACGCCATTCCTTCCCTGCCCTTCAGTATCTTCCCTTCCTCACACATTCCTCGCGGCCTCTCCTTCCCCTTCCCTTCCTCTCAACTTTACTTCACTCCGCTTGACTTCCGACACTCCTTCCACTCCTTCTGTCTCCCTTTCTCCTTCTTCTTCTTCTTCCTTCTTCTTGTTTTGTTCCGCTTGCAAGAGTTCCCATTATGCTTTGCTTCTTCTTCTCCCTCTTCCTCGTTCACTTTAGCTTGATATACTGATTTGTTTTCTTTTTCTTTCATGTTTTCTTTTCCAGCATTGGTTATATCACTTTTTCTTTTACCTTTTTCTTATCTTTTCTTATTTTATTTCCTATTTCATTTTATTATTTATTGTACTTTTCTATCTATTTTTTGATGCTTTTTCTGTTATCTATAAGAGTATAATTTCCTTTCTGTTATATTCTCTCTCTCTCTCTCTCTCTCTCTCTCTCTCTCTCTCTCTCTCTCTCTCTCTCTCTCTCTCTCTCTCTCTCTCTCTCTCTCTCTCTTCTTTTCATTCTTCTTTCCCTTCTTTCATCATCTTCTACTTTCTCTCTCTCCCTCTTTCTTTTGTTCTTTCTATTCCGTCTTCTTCCCTTGCCTCCGTCTCTTGTACTCTCTCCTTTTTTATTCTTTCTATTATTTCCGTTTTATCTCTTTTCTCTCACCTCTTCTCCTCTTCCTTATTCTCCCTTTCCTTACGCTTCTTTCCCTTTCTCTCCCTCACTTCAATATTTACTGTTTCCTTCTATTCTCCCTTATTCAATCTTTCCTCTTTTATCTCTCTTCCTCCCTTACTCTAGTACTCTTTATTCTCTATTTCTCCCTCCCTATCTTTCTTTCTCCCTTGGCTCAGGTATCCCTATCCCTGGATAATACACGTCTCCCTTATACCCTCTTCCTCCCTCCCTTCCTCACCCTTACTCCCTCCCTCCCTTCACAGTCCGCCTCTTCCTGTTTTTTGCATTTTGTACCGTTCGTCTGCAGTCCCATCAGAGCCATCTATCCCAGCCTCTTATTATTCATGGGTTTAAAAGTCTGTCTGTCTATCTATCTGTCTGTGTGTGTGTCTGTAGCTCTGTCTCTTCCTCTCGCTCTTTTCCTCTCTTTCTCTGCCTCTGTCTATCTCTCCATCTCTGTCTCTCTCAAACCTACTGGCAGGCTTTCAACCTTTTCGGAAAACAGTTAAGTTGACCTTTCAAAAAATACGGTGCTTTGTCTTTCTTCTTTCACACTATTTCTTCCTCCGCTTGCTTTTTTTTTCTGTAAGCTATTCGTTCCTTTGGTTTCTTTCTTTCTTTTCTTTCTTTCTTTCTTTCTTTCTTTCTTGTGTCTGGCAGTTTGATTATCTAGTTTTTCTTTCTCTCTTTCCTTCTTTCTTTCTTTCTTTCTTTCTTTTTACTTTCTTCCTTTCTTTTTTATTGTTTTTATCTTTGGATGTTATTGCGTGTGTGTGTGTGTGTGTGTGTGTGTGTGTGTGTGTGTGTGTGTGTGTGTGTGTGTGTGTGTGTGTGTGTGTGTGTGTGTGTTTTAGCTTTTACACTTTTCAATTCTATTTTTCACTCAGTAAGATCATTCCAATAACACCCTCTCTCTCTCTCTCTCTCTCTCTCTCTCTCTCTCTCTCTCTCTCTCTCTCTCTCTCTCTCTCTCTCTCTCTCTCTCTCTCTCTCTCTCTCTCTCTCTCTCTCTCTCTCTCTCCAATCTTGCCTCTTGCTCATATATTTTTCTTCCTCCTCCTCCTCCTCCTCCTCCTCCTCCTCCTCTTCCTCCTCCTCTAATCCTTTCTCTTCTCCTCTTATGATTTTTTCTTTTTTATCTTTTAGCAATAGCGAAAAATAACCTCGTAAAGGAAAGGAAAGAACGAAGAGAAAAGGGATGAATGCAAGAAAGAAGGGAAAAGGAAGAAGGGAAAAGGAAGAAGGGAAAAGGAAGAAGGCGAAAGAGGAGTAAAAAAAGAAAAGGAAAAAAAGCTATGATTCAATAAACTTCTCTTGCCACACACACACACACACACACACACACACACACACGAAGAACAAAACACTCCTCAATCAGATGTTTTGACTGTTTTTAACCTGGTGTTTGCTCTCTCTCTCTCTCTCTCTCTCTCTCTCTCTCTCTCTCTCTCTCTCTCTCTCTCTCTCTCTCTCTCTCTCTCTCTCTCTCTCGCCAGACACTATTATCTAGAGGTATTGTGGGCCTGATAGAGCCAATTAGAGAGGAGTTAGAGGAGGAGGAGGAGGAGGAGGAGGAGGAGGAGGAGGAGAATAAAAAAACGAGAAAAGGAGATAGAGAAGAAGGACACGGAAGAAAAGTGAGGCAGAAGAAGAAGAGGAAGAGAAGGAGGAGGAGGAGTGTGGATGCTTGATATGCTAGTGGGTGGAGAGATTGTGGAGGTGGAGATTAGGGTCGAAAGTGAAGGAGGAAGGAGGAGGAGGAGGAGGAGGAGGAGGAGGAGGAGGGAGAGGAGGAGGAGCAAGACAAATTGAAAGAGAAGGAAAAGGAGAAGTATGAAGAGGAGAAAGAGGAGGAGGAACAAGACTAATTGGAAGAGGAGGAGGAGGAGGAGGAGGAGGAGGAGGAGGAGGAGGAGGAGGAGGAGGAGGAGGAAGAACATGAGATTAGCTTTGTCATTATAGCTTATCCTTACGAATGAGATTTCTAACGCGATTTCCAAGCTATTAAAAGATAAAGGAACATATTATTAGCCCATTAAAATTAAGATGAAAAGGAGGAGGAGGAGGAGGAGGAGGAGGAGGAGGAGGAGGAGGAAGAGAAACATAAGTACGAGAAAGAGGAGGAACAAACAGACCAAAAAAAAAAAAAACATCAAAAACATACAAATTCATGTGATAGAAAAAAAAATAAAATAAAACAGACCCATAAAGCAAGGTATTCAAACACCCACTCAAACACACACACACACACACACACACACACACACACACACACACACACACACACACACACTCATACGTCATGGAAAAATAATGTAACTTGATCCTCTATTAAAACACAAGCCACTTTCTGTATTAATAGCGTTAGCGAGAGAGAGAGAGAGAGAGCACTCCATTGACAATCCCATATCTGTAGTTTTTTATGTAATACTTTTGTAAATGGAGTTCGTAATCCTCTTCTATTCAAGCTCTGAAACACACACACACACACACACACACACACACACACACACACACACACACACACACACCACATCCGCCTCACAGCGCACACACAAAAGGGAAAAAAAGTACACACACACACACACACACACACACACACACACACACACACACACACACGAAAAAAAATAAAACACATGTATCAATCATTTCACGGTTTGACGCACTTTCACTTTATTAATGCAAAACAAAAAAAAAATTTACAGGGGGAATTTATGAATCTCTCACTCGCGTTCCTTTTAGTAGAGAGCTTCCAACACTATAATAGAGAGGGTTAAATCCTATATGCAGGGTATTCAGCGCCCTTTCTACGCCGTGTCCGGGAGTTCTATTTAATCTTTTAAACTATTTTCACTCCTGCTCGTTACACTGTTTTTTTTTAATTCTTTTTATGCTTCTGTATTACGGATTTTTCTTTCTCTCATTCAGTCCCCCATTCTCTGTACATACCCTTATTTTTTTTCCCTGTTTTAATTAGTATTATGCACACACACACACACACACACACACACACACACACACACACACACACACACACACACACACACACACACACACACACACACACAAACTCTCTCTCTCTCTCTCTCTCTCTCTCTCTCTCTCTCTCTCTCTCTCTCTCTCTCTCTCTCTCTCTCTCTCTCTCTCTCTCTCTCTCTCTCTCTCTCACACACACACACACAGTACCCTTTTAAATCAGTTCAGATCGTCTTTATTTTTCTGATTTGGATGAGTGTACCCTCATCTCTCTCTCTCTCTCTCTCTCTCTCTCTCTCTCTCTCTCTCTCTCTCTCTCTCTCTCTCTCTCTCTCTCTCTCTCTCTCTCTCTCTCTCTCTCTCTCTCTCTTATCCGTATTCGCAACGGGGTAACAAAACAGACACTACCAATTACCACAGCGAGGAGTGAAGGCTCATCGACTAGCAGATAGGCCGCAGAAACAACATTATCAAGAGGAGAGTATCAAGACACTTCTCCTTCCGAAATTGACCTCTCTTCTGGCAACTCATTCTCTTTTTTTCTAGCGGACTTTTGTTGTTGCTGTATTCTTTTTCTACCCTTGAGCTGCCTCTCTTGTTGTGAAAAAAGAGCAGAAGTGGTGAGAGAGTAAACAAAGAAAAGGGGGAACTCAAAAACGAGACTCCACTTAACACCATAGAGAAACAGCCACTCACCCCTGACCCGTACTAAAGAGGAGGAAGCACTGTATAATTATGTAAGGGGGAGGGAGAGAGCTAGGGAGTGAGAGGGAGAGAGAGAGAAAGGCCCAGTGTTCCACTTGTACTAAAGAGGATGGAATTATATAATTAAGGCCCCATATTCATAAACATTTCGAGGCCTATACACACAGATTTGATAAGTATTGCGTAGAAGCTGTGTTATGTAGTATTTCCATTAGTAGTTATATGAGCCTACGGATAGTTTGATATGGCTTCTGAACTATGAAGAAAGGAAACGCCCATGAAAAAAAAACTCGACTATCTCCCTGGTGTGTGTTATATTCCATGTGTAGTTATATGAGCCTACGGATAGTTTGATATGGCTTCTGAACTATGAAGAAAGGAAACGCCCATGAAAACTCGACTAATCTCCTGGAGTGTGTGTTAGTATTTCCATGTGTAGTTATATGAGCCTACGGATAGTTTGATATGCCTTCTGAACTATGAAGAAAGAAAACGCCCGCCCATGAGAACTCGACTAATCTCCTGGAGCCTGTGTTAGTATTTCCATGTGTAGTTATATGAGCCTAGGAATAGTTTGACGTGGCTTCTGTACCATGAATGTGAAAGACGTAGCTCACACACTCACATTTGATTTAGTACTTCGTGGCACTGTGTTGTTATATGAGCCTAGGGATAATTTGGCAAGGCTGCTGTACAATGAATGGAATTATATATATATTTTTTGTCAGTCAGGTTGATTTAATTAGAAGTTTAGCAATTTTTCTTTAAACATTTCTTGCGGGCCAGCAGGGTGTATATACGAGCTAAAACGGTTAATCTATGTTATATATGAATTTTTAAAACCTTATTAGGTGTCATTTTTATACCATGTAAAACGGTTTATCTACTTTATATATACACTCTTTTTTAACTTTATTTAGTGTAGCATTTTTAATACGACATAAAACGGTTAATCTAGTTTATAAATACGTTCTTTTTACCTTTATTCGATGGAGCATTTCTTTATACGCGGTAAAACGGTTAATCTAGTTTTGATATTCTTTTTTGGGTGTATATGTGCAGTAAAACGGTTAATCTAGTTTATATTTACACATCATTTTTTTACTTTATTCGGTGTAGCATTTTTTATAGGAGGCAAAACGGTTAACCTAGTGTATATACGTTCTTTTTAACTTCATTCGGTATAGCATTTATTTTTTGTGTGTTGTGAACGAGGCAAAGTAATTAAGCTGGAACGGCCGCGTGAATGTGTGTTGCGTGCGTTCACCTTTCCAGTTGATTTGGCGGCCGGATCGGTTAGCTAACGGGTTGTGTATTTATTTTTTACGGATTAGGGAGTTAATGAATTAGCTGAGCGGCATCGACATCAACACCGGCGGACTCTCTTACTCAAACTCTGCGGAGAACTCGTGCCGAGGTTCAAATACTCACGCAATCGTATTCTTGCTCCTATTACTCTTTCTCTTCTACTGAAACTCTACGGATAACTGCAGCCGAGGTTCAAATACTCATTCACCCGAAGTCTAGCTCTTCATGCTCTTTCTCTTCTACTGAAACTCTGCGGATAACTCATGCCGAGGTTCAAATACTCCTACAAACATATGGTAGCTTCTATTACTCTTTCGCTTTATTGAAACTCTGCGAAGAAGTCATGCCAAGGTTCAGATACTCATACATCCTAAGTCTAGCTCCTAATTATCTTTCTCTTCTACTGAAACTCTGCCGATAACTCACACCGAGGTTAAAATACACCTAGAAACAAAGTCTAGCTCCTAATTCTCTTTCTATTGATCGTGTGTTAGCTTACTGAGTCAAAATTATGACGACAATGCTCATAATATATACGTTAATTTAATATGTTCATACTAGTAATAGACAAACGTTACATAAATTTGTCGATAAAGCTTTTTTACGTAGTTATGATAAAAAAATCAATCCTCGTATTATACTTTGACATTTATAAAACTAATTTCTTTGGTAATTTCTTTATAATTATCTGTGTTCTTTTTTTTACTTCGATATCTACTGAAAATTTAAACACACAAAAAGTATAAACTATTTTTCATGTTATCAATTAGTACTGTACTTTGACATATTATATAACTCATTCGTTTAGTAATATCAGCCCGACACATTTGGTTGGCTTGTGTTTTTGTTTCATATCTACTAAAAACTAACACAAAAAAGTATAGACTCTTTTCGTATTATCATGTTCACTCTTCGCATGTTCCAATTTGACTTGTCTCAGTAAACTTTCACTAAGCTTTTCTTAATAGACTCCTCAATAAACTCGCAATAAACTTCTCAATAAACTCAATATATTTTCCTCAATAAACTCTTTTTCGCATCATCATCTTCACTGTTCGCATGTTACAATTTTACTTTTCTCATTATACTCTCAGTTAACTTTTCTCTATAAACTTTTCTCAGAAAACTCTCAATAAACTTCGCAATAAACTCGATAAACTTTTTCCTATAAACTCTCAATAAACTTCTCATTAGATTTATCAATTAAAAATCAATAAGCTCTTTTCAATAAACTCTCAATAAACTCAATAAACATTCAATAAATTTTCTCAACAAAATTTTCTCAGTAAGGTCTCAATAAACTCTCAATAAACATTCCATAAACTTTTCTCAATAAACTCAATAAACTCTCAATAACCGTCTCAATAAACTATCAATAAACTTCTCAATAAACTCAGTGAACTTTTCTAAATAAACTCTCAATAAACTTCTCAATAAACTCTTTTTCCTATCATCATCTCTACCCTTCGCACGTTCCAATTTTACTTTTCTCAATAATCTGACGCACAACGCCTTCAGTTTGCTTTATTCACCCGCATCTTCCGCCAGTGTTGCTGCGTCCATACCTCCTCACCTTCCCTCCCACAATCACTATAATTTTCCCCACAAGAAGAAACATCGGGCGTAATAAATATCCCCCGCACCTAATACCTCCCTAAACATGCGATAAATTCCCGAACATCTACTAAATTGCTCACTGTTTCCATCACGCGGCTCGCCATCCACTCGCTCGCTCACGGAAATAACAGAAGTAGCGAAAGGTATATTTTTTGTTGTCGGGAGAGAACAAAAAATACGTGTCATAAAGAATCGAATGGAATAAAATACAGGTTCTTAACTAACTAAATCGCTGTGTCTTCTATCCACTCGCTCGCTCACGGAAATAACAGAAGTAGCGTGAGGATTTTTTTTATTCATCAGAGAACGAAAAAACGTGTCATACAAAACATAATGGAATAAACTATTGCTCCTTTATCACCATAACCATATCGCCGTGTCTTCATTCTACTCCCGCCCTTCGGAAATAAAAGAAATATCGCCAGGGATTATTTTTTGTCTTCGGGAGAGAGAACGCAGAGTACGAGTCATGAGATATCGGATGAAATAAAATAAAGTACAGATTCTTTATGACCTTAACTATATCGCTGTGTCTTCTATCTACTCTCGCCCTTCGGAAATAGCAGAGTAGCGTGAAGTATTTTTTGTCGTCAAGAGAGAGAGAGAGAGAGAGAGAGAGAGAGAGAGAGAAGAATACGTGTCATAAAAAGTGAAATGGAATGAAATAAAATACAGCTTCTTTACGACCGTGACTACTTCGCTGTCTTATACGAACGTCTCCTACCAAATCACGTTTTTTGGTAATAGTGCAAAGTAAGATTTTTTCCTGGTTATATAAAAAAAAGGTGTAAGGAATAGAAAAATATAAAATGTACCTTCTCCACAATCTTAGCAATTTTCCTGTTTTATATAAGTTATTCCTCCCCAGTCATGCGCTCAGCTAATTAAATATGAGACACTTTTCATTACATAAATAACAAAAGGTAAAATGAAAAGAGGAAATAAAGAAGGAAATATACGCCTTTTCCACGGTCCTAAATACCTCACTACAATAGTTTATCAGCCTCTCCCTCGACTCACACAACTTGAAAAAATAACAAGTAAATGAAGCAAGACATTTTTTTAGATGTTTATGTTTAAGAGAAAATCATGCATCATAATCCACATACCTATTTTTCTGCTGTATTATCTTCATCAACGTTTCCACTCACTTCCTCACAGGCTCTGGAAATAGAAGATAGGAAAGATGAAAAATTGTTTGTTTCTTCATCCTCCTCATCAGCCTCTTCCTTCCTTAACTCCTTCGTACTATACACATGAACACAAACAAATGAAAACAAACAATCCATTTAACGTTTCTGGGTTAATATATTATACAATCAAAATTACTGACAACAGAATCCTATTAACAACATTATCATCATCCTCTTCCTAGCTCTTCCTTCACTCTTTCATAAGATATACACAAAACGAAAATGAAAGAAAACGATGCATAATCTTTTTAGGGGGTTATATATAATATCACATCCCCCAAAATTACAATCTTATCAACAGCACCTTTATCAAACTTTTCCTTCACTAATTCATATAAAGTAGAAAACGAAAAAAAAAATGAAAGAAAGCTATCCATTACCTTTTCCGGGATTATGAATAAAATCAAACTCCCTAGCACTACAATCCTATCTTCATCTTCATCATTATCACCCTCTTCCTTCCTTCACTCCTTCGTATAATACAGAAAACGAAAAAAAAAAGAAAGAAAACAATCCATTATTTTTGGGGTTATAAATAAGATCCGCATAATCCTATCGGCGCACTTAAGAGCCAATATATTCCTCGTCACCTTTATCAGCCTCGTCCTTCAAGCCTTTAGGAGATACACAAAAAAACGGAGATAAATAGCCCGGAAGGTTCCTTTATCACACTCATAGATCAGAGGAGAGGGGAGATAATGCTTGCCCTGCCCACCTTCCTCTTCTTCCTCTTTCTTCTTATATTCTTCGTCTTTACTATTATCTTCTTCTTCCTTCCTTTGTGTTATTGTACCCGTTTACTCTTCTTTTTTTTCTCTCTTCTTCCTTTCTTTCGTTTTCTTCTTCTTCCATTCCTCTTCCTCTTCTTCCTCCACTTCCTCCGCCTCTTCTTTGTGTTTGTTATCTTCTTCTCCCTTCTTCCTATATCTCGATCAGATGTTAAATGATAGTTTTATTGTACACTTTATCTTCTTTCTCTTCTTCTTCTTCT
>NC_066544.1:16082652-16095152 GCF_024679095.1 Eriocheir sinensis
TCTTTTTCTCTCACTCACTCTCTCTCTCTATCACAGTTACACACACACACACACACACACACACACACACACCTGGGAAAAGATAAATTATAAAAAACACGGTAGCTTACAGGTGCAAAAGACACACACGCACGCACTCACTCACACCTTGAAGAAGAAAAGAAAGAAAAGATAAGAAAACGAACATAAAAATAGAATATAAAAAGGAACATTACTTCGTTTTACTTTGACAATAGTGACAGTAATTTCGCGTCCGTGTGACCACCATCACCACCACCACGGCAGCCTTCACAAGAGGAGCGCATCACTGACAAAGGCATAAAAAGAAGAAGAAGAAGAAGAGGAAATAAGAAGAAGAGGAAGCAAGAAGAAAAGAAGTTAGGAAGTTCTTGCCGATATTCTCCTCCTCCTTCTCCTCCTCCTCCTCTTCGCCTCTTTCTCTTGATCCTCTATTTTCTCTTCCTCCTTTTTATTCCCTTTTTCTTTCCTTCTTCACCCACTCGTCTTCCTCCTCTTCCTCCTACATCTTCTCCTCCTTATTCCCTCTCCTTCCTTCCTTCCTTCTGCCTCCTTCCCTTCTCCTCCTCCTCCTTCACTTACTGTTTCTTTTCCTTACCTCTATCTTCTCTTCCTTCACCTTCTTTTCTTTTCTCATTTTCCCTTCCTCACCATCTCCGTTTTTCAACCTAGTATTTTTCCCTTCTTTCATTTTCTCCTTTCTCTAGTTCCTTCCTTTTCCTTGCCTTTCTTTCCTCCTCTTCCCTCCTTTCTTTCTTTACCTCCTTCTCCTTTCTGTTTTCACCTCATTTTCGTAGTTTTTTCCCCTCTTCTTCCCTCCTTCCTTCATCGTCGCCCTCCCTTAATAACCTCCTCCTCCTCTTTTCTTTCCTCCACTTCTCTTTAATACTTACCTCATCTTCTTCTTTCCTTAATCTCCTCCTGTTTCTCCTCTCTTTCCCTTCCTCTTTCTTATTCACGTCTCCTTCTCTTCCCTCCTTCCCAGCCTCTTCCTCTCTCTCCTCCCTCTGCTTTTTCTCTTCCCTCCTACCTTCTCCTCCTCATTTCTTTACTCTCCTCCTTATTCACCTACTCCTAATCCCATTTCCCAGCCTGCTTCCTCTCCTCCCTCTACTCTTTCTCTTCCTTCCGTCACTACCTGCTCCACCTTATCCTCCTATATTTCCTCTTTTCCTTATTCACCTCCTCCTAATCCCTCCTTCCCAGCCTCCTTCTCCTCCTCTTCCCTCCGTCACCGCCACCGTCGCCGTCTCCCACGCGTCGTCTCCTCAGGTAACGTGACTTTTCTTATTGGTTTCCAGGCGAGTGTATTTTTAAAGTTTGGCGTCCCTTCTTGTCTGTCGCTTGTCATGCTTTTTTCTCGTACGTCTGAGTATGTTTTTGCATTGCCGGGGACAGGAGAAGGAGCAGGAGGAAGAAGAGGAGGAGGAGGAGGAGCGGGATGGGTGGTGGAAGAGGAGGTGGAGAAGGGGGAGGAAGAGGAGGAGGAAGAATAGATGCATGAGAAGCAACTGAGGTAAGATGTGAAAAAGGAAAAGTTTTGATGAGAAAGAAAACTAAGAAAGAAAAAACAGGAATATGAAGAAAATGAAAGGGAGGGAAAGGAGTAATGGAGTAGGAAAATGGGAAAAAGATAGATAGATGAGAAGCATCACAAGGAAAATGGAAAAAAAGGAAAAGATAGAGATAAACAAAGAAAATAATGAATGATAATAGAAATATGAGGGGAAAGGAAGGATGAGGAAGAGAAAGAGGAGGAGCAACAGATGTATGATAAACAAGAGAAAAGAAAAATAAGAAGAGAAGGAGAAAGAGAGGAAAGTAACGGAAAGAAACGGTGGAAAAGAAACTAAATACAGAAGAATAAGAATAGAATGATGAGGAAAAGGAAGAGGAGGAGAAGCATAAGAGGATAAAGACAAAGACAATGTGATGGACGTAAAATGATAAAAGGAGAAATGAGAATAGGAAGAAAACGAAAGGAAAAGGGAGGAGGAGGAGAAGGAGGAACAGGAGAAGGAAGAGGAACAGGAGGAGGAGGAAGAAGAGAAACAATAGGAACGAAAGGAAAGAGGAAGATGAGGAGTAAGAGGAGTAGGAGGACAGACAACATGGTAGCATTATATATAAGACAATTGACATGTTCACCTTGTTCCAACACACCTGGACTCGATAAAATATAGACATGAGCTGTTATACGTCACACACCTGTCAATATATATATCCCTTGACCTATGTATGTATTCATGTATGTATGTATGTATCTATCTATCTATCGATCTCTATTTATTTATCTAGCTCTTTATAGTCCATCACACTCTTCTTCTTTTCCTTATCTTTGCTTTATTATTTTTCTTCATTCTCTTCCTCCTGTTTTAATCTTTTCTTTCATTTTTCATCTCCTTTTCATTATTCTTTTGTCTTCTCGTTTATTCCAATTCTTCCTGGTTTTGCTCTTTCCTTCCTCCTGTTTCGTATTCTAGTGTTCTATTCTCCTTTTACTGCTATTCTTTGTATTATTTTCTGTCTTTTGCTTCTCTCTTTCTTTCCATTTTTGTTTTCTTGTTTCTCATATTCTTCCTCTTCCTCTACCACTTGTTATCCCTATTTCTATCATTCTCTCTTCTCTAATCCTGTTCTTTCACCTTCTGTTCTTGTCCCTTCCCTTCCCTCTTTATTCT
The DNA here is from genome assembly GCF_024679095.1 of Eriocheir sinensis. Lineage (NCBI taxonomy): Eukaryota > Metazoa > Arthropoda > Malacostraca > Decapoda > Varunidae > Eriocheir > Eriocheir sinensis. The sequence continues at coordinate 16,085,352 of NC_066544.1, forward strand.
TTTAATTCTCTTCATTTTTTCATCTCTTACTCTGTTCCATTACCTTTTATTCTTATCCCTTTCATTCCCTTCTTCATTCTTTTCATTCTTTCTTCTTTAATCCCGTTCGCTTTCACCTTTTGTATCCCGTCCCACACATACGCTTCATCGGCTTCCACACACCTTTTCTATCCCCTCCCCTCTTTCAGCATTTTACCGGCATCACAAAGGCAAAAGTCTCCCTTCAATGCAAAGCGACAGGTCAAGGCAAAAAGATTAATCGTCACCTCTCTCTACATTCTTTACGGCGGAGCAAAAAGGCCCTGACGAAATGTTGCCAATACTAAAATAAGTCTCGTGGGCGCTGAGAAGGAAGTGACGTGTCTTTTAAAACAGTGCGGTTCGTGTTTTACTAATACTCTTATAGAAGGACTTTGAAGTGGAAGAGCGGGAAGGAAGGAAGGGAGGAAGGAAAGACCGAGAGAATGAGGGAGGACAGAGAATAAAGACGGGAGATATAAAGGAAGGAAAGTAGGAAAAATGACAAGAAGGAGAGGCAGGAGCAAGGAAGTAAGAGATAAGAGAAGAGGAGAGTAGAGTAAAGGAAAGAAGGAAAGATATTAAATTATAGAAGTAGAAATGTAGTAGCAGTAGTAGTAGTAGTAGTAGTAGCTGCAGTAGTAGTGGTAGTAGTAATAGTAGTAGTAGCAGTAGTAGTAGAAGTAGTAGTAGCAGTAGTAGTAGTCGTAGAAGCCCCAGCAGCAGTTGATAGGTTTAGAGAAAATGGATAAAAATTATGCATAGGAGTCGTCGCGTGGTTTGCACCAGGAGCGCCTCGTCTTCCGCTCTTAACTTTATGAGTACACGGCAAAGTGAGTTTCCGAGGCGAGTTTCACTACTGCAAACTTGTTAATATTTCTGAAATGGAGTCTATGAGTGACTGACTGGATGTTCTCGTTGCCAGTCAGCTTGTCAGCCAGTCAGTCAAGCAAGCAGTTAATTTTCCTTTCTTTCCTTCATTTTTCCTTCCTATTTTTAGTTCTGAAAATTTGTGAATATTGGTGAAAATGAGTCAAGACGTCTGTATGTTTTTTTTTCAGTCAGTCAGTCAGTCAGTCAGTCAGCCAGTCAGTCAGTCAGTCAGTCGGTCAGTCAGTCAGTCAGTCAGTCAGTCATTCAGTCAGTTGGTCAGTCAGTCAGTCAGTCAGTCAGTCAGTCAGTCAGTCAGTCAGTCAGTGAACCAGCCAATCATTCATTCAGCCAATCAGTCATTCAGTCAGCAAGTCAATCAATCACACAGTCAGATAGTCAGTCAGTCAGTCAATCAGTCAGTCAGTCAGTCAATCAGTCAGTCAGTCAGTCAATCATTCAGTCAATGAGTCAGTCAGTTAGTCAGTCAGTCAATCAGTCAGTCAGTGAACCAGCCAAACAGTCAGTCAGCCAATCAGTCATTCAGTCAGTCAGTCAATAAATCAGTCAATCATTCTTCATTCAGTCAATCAGTCAGTCAGTCCGTCAGTGAGCCAGCCAAACATTCATTCAGTCAGTAAGTCAATCAGTCCGTCAATCAATCAGTCAGTCATTCAGTTTGTCAATAAGAAAAGCGATCAGTCAGCCAGTCAGCAAGTTAGTCAAGCAGCCAGTCAATCAGTCAGCCAGTCAGTAAGTCAGTTAATCAGGCAGTCAGTCAATCACTCCATTACAACATCAAAGGAAAAATAAATAAAGAAATACACCAAGCGTGATAAACCCACGCCAACAAACAGCCAATGCATTAAAGGCAGGAATTACACTCGCCAACGAGAAAATAATACCAACACATGTGCTGGGGGGAACACAACGTACCGAACAAAGAAGGGAAAAGAGTTAAAAAGAATACTAACTCCGCCGATATTAGAGGAAAAAAAATAAAGGGAGCAATTACTGATCAAACTTGGCATCACAAAAAAATCTGTTGCAGGGAAAAAAATCGTAATTGAAATCGTAACAAGGCTTCCGAACCCTATTTAAGCGTTGTAGTCATAGTCGTAGTAGTAGTAGTAGTAGTAGTAGTAGTAAGAGTAGTTTCAGTAGTAGTATTTGCGGTAGTATGATAGTATAATGAATAGTAGTTGTAGAAACACTGAAAACAAAAGCAACAGGAGAAGCAACAATAGGAGCAGGAGGAAGAACAATACGAGGAGCAGTATAAGTGTTATCAAAGGAGGGTCCCGAACACACACATTCATCCTCACTTTCTCTCTCTCACACACACACACACACACACACACACACACACACACTCACACACACACACACACACACACATACACACTCAGGCACACTCGGCAATGGCTTCTTTTTCGTCGCCCTAATGAGAAATCACAGAGATCGTGATTTTCCTAATTAGCTGCCTTGAGAGAGAGAGAGAGAGAGAGAGAGAGAGAGAGAGAGAGAGAGAGAGAGAGAGAGAGAGAGAGAGAGAGAGAGAGAGAGAGAGAAACAAAAAAAAGATAAAAGGAGAGAATAGAGGAAGATGGGGTGGGTGTTTGAAAATTCGATTAGCTGAGATTTTAAAAAAACAACTCTACGGTGCCGGCTTGTCATATTTCACTCACATTCCTGTCACTCTTATAACATTTATGTCTTGCCTTGAGATAATAAGACACAAAACCACACAATAGATAGTTAGTTATTGATAAATAGACAGATAAATAGATAGATAGAGAGATAGAGAGGAACTGACCTTAGCTTCACAGCAGTTAAAACATCGACTTAGTAATTTCAGTGGCTAAAATCTGCTTGGGATGAAAATTAAAATCGGGGATAAAGAGAAGACAAAAGAAGAGGAGGAAGAAGAAACAGAGGAGGAGGGGGAAGAGGAGGAGGAGGAGGAGGAGGAGGAAAGGGGGAGGAGGAAAGGACTAGGAAGGCATAACATAAGCCTCTTTTCAGGCGCCAAAATGAGGTGGAAACTCGACTTCATATTAGCGCGGCGAAAGAAGGAATGAAGGGAGGAAGGAAGGAAGGGAGGGAAGGAAGGGAGGGAGGAAACAAGGAAGGGAGGGAGAGAGGGAGGGAGGAAAGGGGGAAGGGAGAAGGGGAAGAAGGAAGCGAGATGATTAAAAACGAATAAGAATTAAGAAACAAAGGAGTGTATAAATTAATGGACAAAATAGAAATGGAAAAACATACTTTTATACGACGAAAAGAAGAAGTGGAAAAATGAAGAAAAAAGGTCAAGGGGAAAAACATTGAAAACGGGTATGAAAGAAAACAAAAACAAATATGGAAAAATACATAAGTGGGCAAATAAAGATAAATTAAAGAAAAAGGAAAAGGGTGAGAAGGGAAAATGACCGCAGTGAAGGAAGAAGTAGGAAAGAAAATGAAAAAGAGGAAACAAAATAATGAAAATAAAGCAGGAAGAATAGACAAAATACATGAATAAGGGAAGAGTTAAGGAATGGAAGGATGAATGAATGCATGAAGGAAGGAAAGAAAGATGAGAATGAGTGATGAAACTAAGATGTAAGGATGAAAGAGAGAAAGGAAGAAATGGATGAATGAAGGAAGAAAGGAAGAACGGAAAGAAGGAAAGAAAAGAAGGAAGGGAAGTGAACGAGTGAAATAATAAATTGGTGAAGGAAGGAAGAAAAAAGTGGAAAAAGGATGAAAAAGAGAAAGAGTGAAGGAATAAAGAACAAATGAATGAAAGAAGGAAGGAAGGAAGGAAGGAAGGGGAAGACTAGAAGCGAGAGGATTGGGTGAAGGAGTAAATTATGCAGTGTTGTCATTAATTAGAAGGACACTAAAGGGAAGGAGGGAGGAAAAGGAGGAGGGAGGAGGAGAGGGAGGGAAAGGGGGAGAGAAGGAAGGGGGGAGAGAATGAGAGAGGGGAGAAGGGAGGGAAGGATTAATTAATGAAGCTTCCCTCTGTCGTGATCAGAAGGAAAGATGAATTGGAAGGAAGGAAGGAAGGAAGGAAGGAAGGAAGGAAGGAAGGAAGGAAGGAAGGAAGGAAGGAAGGAAGAAAGGAAGGAAGGAAGGAAGAGAGAAAAATAAATTACATAAAATCGGAAATAAAAAAATACAAATAGATAAATAGATAGATGGAGAGAGAGAGAGAGAGAGAGAGAGAGAGAGAGAGAGAGAGAGAGAGAGAGAGAGAGAGAGAGAGAGAGAGAGAGAGAGAGAGAGAGAGAGAGAGAGAGAGAGAGAGAGAGAGAGAGAGAGAGAGAGAGAGAGAGAGAGAGAGAGAGAATAGATAAAATAATAAAAAAAGAGGAGGAATAAAGGAGATGAGATGGAAAAATGGGAGAAGCAGGCAGAGGAGAAGGAGGAGGAGAAGGAGGAGGAGGAGGAGGAGGAGGAAGAGGAGGAGGAGGAGCAGGAGGTATGGAAGAGGTAGCATTTGCATGAGTGACAAAATAATGATGTTTTCGTGTGAGAGAGAGAGAGAGAGAGAGAGAGAGAGAGAGAGAGAGAGAGAGAGAGAGAGAGAGAGAGAGAGAGAGAGAGAGAGAGAGAGAGAGAGAGAGAGAGAGAGAGAGAGAGAGAGAGAGAGAGAGAGAGAGAGAGAGAGAGAGAGAGAGAGAGAGAGAGAGAGAGAGAGAGAGAGAAGAAGAAGAAGAAGAAGAAGAGAGACTGAGACACTCACACTCAGCGAAGAAATTCATGTAATGTTTCTCAAATAAAGGAGTGAAGGACGAAAGAAAGGAGGGAAGGAAAGAAGGATGGAAGGAAGGAAAGAAGGAAGGAAGGATGGAAGGAAGGAAAGAAGGAAGGAAGAGAGGAAGAGAGCAATGCACGGCTTCCTCTGCAACTCAAAACCCAAACTGAGGAGAGAGAAAGCAAAGTTTTTATTTTATTTTTATTTTTACTTCCCTGTTTATCTCAAGAAGCGTGGAGGAAGAAGAGAAGGAGGAAGAAAGGAAGGAAGGAAGAAAGAAAGAAGAAAAAGAAGAAAGGAAGCAAGGATAGGTATATGGATGGATGAATAGAACAAATGAATGAAAGTAAGAAAGGAAGGAAGAAAGAGAGGAAGGAAGGAAATAAGGCAGGAACGAACGAGGGAAGGAAGGAATTAAGGAAGGAAGGATGGAAGGATGGAAGGAAGGTAGGAGAGAAAGAAAGACGAAAGGATAAAAGAATAAACGCAATAAAAGAGGAAGAAAGATTAGAAAGGAGGGCGTGAGGGAGGAAAGAAAGAAAGAAAACGGATGGAAGGAAATAATTGAAGATATGAAAGAAGAAAAAACGGGAAAAGAAAAAATAATGGTCAACACAATAGAAGAAAATAAACGGATCTAAGAAAATGAAACGTAGGAAAGAAAATAGGGCGAAAAAAGGAAAGGAGAGGAAGAAAAAATAATGGATTGAAAGAAGAGAAGGAGAGACGAGAGGAACAAAGAAGATAAGAAAGGGAGAGATGAAGAAAAGCAAAGGAAGGAAGGAAGAAAGGAAGGAAGGAAGGAAGGAAGGAAGGAAGGAAGGAAGGAAGGAAGGAAGGAGGATTCAGGGCACACAGAAAGGTTCGAATCGCATTGTATTCATAACATGGAAAAAAATGTGAAAGAAGCATTGCGTTTTACCTCAAAGGAAAGGAGGAGGAGGAGGAGGAGGAAACATGGAAACATGGAAACATGGACTAGCAGGCAGCAGAAAGCCTGTTGGCTCATTACTAGGCTGCCTGCGTTCAGTGATTTAATCAATCCGTTTGCCACAGAAGTGGCTTGCAGGGAAGGATTAAAGCACTTGTGTACCTACTCTTGGGAACGTTCAGTTCACTCCTGTTGCAGCAAAGTGGCGATCAATGCGTTTCTTGAAGGAGTTGATGGTCTCTGCGCTAACCACTTCTGCAGGAAGGCTGTTCCAGTGGCGAACAACTCTATTCGAGAAGTAACTCCTGCCGATGTCGGTATTGCATCGCTTTGCTTGAATTGTTTTTCCGTTGTTTCTTGTTCTCAGGTTAGTTTGTAGCGTGAAGAGTTTGGAGTGATCAACGTTGCTGAGCTTGTTCAGGTACTTAAAGACTTGTATCATGTCTCCCCGCAGTCGTCTCTTTTCCAACGTGAAGAGGTTGAGTCGCTCGAGTCGTTCTTCATAGGGTTTCGTCCTCAGTGATGGTATCATCTTCGTGGCGCGGCGCTGTACTCTCTCAAGTAATTCAATGTCTTTCCTGTAATTAGGAGACCAGAATTGCACGGCGTATTCCAGGTGGGGCCTTACCAGCGAATTATACAAGGATAACATAACTCCCGGCGTCTTGTATTCGAAGTTCCTCGATATGAACCCAAGCATTGTATTGGCTTTCTTACAGGCGGACTTGCAGTGTTTTGTTTGTTTCAAGTCACTGCTGATGGTGACCGAGGTCTCTTTCCTCTTGCACAACATGTAGTGGTTCGCCACCCATGTGGTATATGGTTGCTGTTTCTGGATCCGATATGCATTACTTTACATTTTGACGTGTTGAAGGACAGCTGCCATTTTCTGACCACCGAGTGATCTGGTCCAGGTCTCTCTGGATAATTTCGCAGTCTGTTGTCGTGAGGGCCTTCCACCCACCTTTGTGTCGTCGGCAAATTTTGAAAGATTGGATTTTAATCCTAGTTCTAGGTCGTTGATATATATGATGAAAAGTATGGGTCCCAGCACTGACCCTGTGGCACTCCACTTGTGACCGGGAGCCACTCGGAGGCCTGTCCGTTGAGTACAACTCGTTGTTTTCTTTCAGTGAGCCAGTCTTTGATCCACGCTGTCAGATCGTCGCCTAATCCTGCCGACTTGAGTTTCGGGAGGAGTCTTTCATGTGGCACTTTGTCAAAGGCTTTCTGAAAGTCTAGATATATAACATCGCTGGGGATATGATTATCCCAGTTTTCATAGATACCTTGGAAGAAGTCCAATAAATTGGTTAAGCATGAGCGCTTGTTCCTGAAACCGTGCTGAGCATCGGAAATGATGTTGTTGTCTTCAAGGAACCTAACGAGTTTGTCTCTGATGATCTTCTCGAGGATTTTTCCGGCCACTGAGGTCAAGCTGATTGGTCTGTAGTTTAGGGCCACACTTTGTCTCCCTTTTGTAGATCGGTGTTACGTTCGCTTGTTTCCAGTCTTTCGGGACTTTGTTTTGTTGTAGTGACAGATTGTAGATGGCGGTGAGTGGCTTGAGGATTTGCTGCTTGAGTTCCTTGAGCAGCCTGGGTGACAAGTCGTCGGGTCCGGTAGACTTGTTTGTCTCGAGTTTGTCTAGGTACTTTTTCACATCCCGTTCGTCGATTGTGCTAATTTCTAGGGGAGTGATTCCCATCGGTACGGGTACGGGTACGGACTGGGTGTTCTCGACCGTGAACACACGCGAAGTTTTTGTTTAGGATTTCGACCATTTGTCTACTGTCCTGTGTTAGTACGTCACTTTCATCTTTAGGGGACCGATATTGCTTTTTGTCTTCTTTTTGGTTCTTATATACGTGAAGAACTTTTTCGGGTTGGACTTGGCTTCGCGTGCAATTTGCTTTTCATAGTCACGTTTACTCTGGCGAATGAGTGTTCTGCAAGCTCTGAGGCTTTGATGGTACTGTTCGCGTGCCTCGTCAGTGCTGTTTTCCTTTAGCAAGTTGTATTTTCTCTTCTTCAAATTAATCGCCCGTCGAACTTGGGTAGTCATCCACGGTGTGCTTGTGGCATTATTTGTTCTCCTTGTCTTCATGGGAACAGTCGTTCTCTCTACCTCCAGGAGTTTGTTCTTAAAGCCGTTCCACGCGCCGTCCACCGGAGTGAGGTTCATGGGTTCCCAAGTTGTCTGGGTTATCAGCTCACGAGCGAAGTTAAAATTGGCTTTTTTGTAGTCTGGAATCTTGGACATGTTTTCTGTGAGTTCATGGTCTGTTCTGATTTTTAGGCGAATTAGGTGATGGTCGCAACCATCCAGTTTTTCGCCGACTTGACATTCACGTGTGAGATCTGAATCACTCACGAGTACTAGGTCTAATAAGTTATTTTTCCTCGTCGGTTGGGTAACAATCTGAGTAAGAAAATTGTCCTCTAACATTTCGAGCAATCTGTTACCCTCCCGATCTCCAATCATCGTGGTCCAGTCAATGTTGGAACAGTTAAAGTCCCCGATAATGACTGACTGTTTGTTTTGTGTTATGGTGTGAATTTCCTCGTACAGCGCTTCGTCGTCCGCTGCTTGTTGCTTTGGAGGTCTGTAAACGGTTCCAATCGTTATTTTGTTGTACTTGCTAGTCTCCAGTTCAACATATACAGTGTCATATTTCTCTGAGTCTTCTTTGGTTATTTCCACGGCAGGGTATTTGTTCTTGACGTAACAGATGACACCTCCTCCTTTCTTGTGAAGTCTGTTTTTGTAGAAGCTCTCGTATCCCGGAATTGAGAATTCGGTCATTAGGTGGTCAGAGGTGGCCCACGTTTCGGTGATGGCAATCACGTCCGGACTTTCTACGTCAACATAGGCAAGTAACTCATCCCGTTTGGGTATTAAGCTCCGCGCGTTGGTGTATAGGACAGAAATGTCCTTCTTGACTTCAACGCTTCGCGGCACAGTAGTCTGGTGTCTGCTTGTGTTCACTGTTGGGGGCCTTGGTGTGTAATGAGCGGTCCCTACTGGTTGGTTGTTTACGATACTTTGGTGCCCCTCCCGCGCTCGGAGTTTTTTGAGTACAAAAGTACCTCCTCGTTCAGAGAAAAACAACTGATAAAATAGAGAAAGAAAGAGAGAAAACAATGAGGAAGAAGAAAAGGAGGAGAAGGAAAGGTATAACCGAAGAAGAAAAGGAGGAAAAGGAAAGGTATAGCAAAAGAAAATGACATTGAAAAAGAGAAATACTAATAAAAAAAAGATGAAGAGGAGGAGGAGGAGGAGGAAGAGAAGGAAGAAGAGGATAAGAGGAAAAAAGAGTGAAGGAAGAGGAAGAAGACAAGCAAGAGGATGTCAGATTGAAGAAAATGAATACGAAAGAGAAGAAAAAATGAGAGAAGGATAAAAAAGGAGAGAGAGAGAGAGAGAGAGAGAGAGAGAGAGAGAGAGAGAGAGAGAGAGAGAGAGAGAGAGAGAGAGAGAGAGAGAGAGAGAGAGAGAGAGAGAGAGAGAGAGAGAGAGAGAGAGAGAGAGAGAGAGACAGGATATCACAGAGCAAGAAGAATAAAACGAAACAAAGGAAAAGAAGGAGATAAAACAAGAGAAAAAGAGGAGAAAGCAGGAAGGAATAAAAGGCCACTAAGTAGGCAGAGAAGATAAATCAATGAGGACGGACGGAGGGAAGAAATAACCCCAAAACAAAAGAAGAGAAAAAGAAAACAGTAAAAAAGGAAGCAGAAAAAGAAAGATCGCAAGGAAAAAGGGACATAAAATTACCCCCCAAAAAACTATAACAAGACAAGGGAAAAAAAATCCTTCCCCCATAAAAAAAATGAGATACTAACAAACACAAAAAAAATGAAGCACAAAGAGAATCGGATAAAAAGGAAATAATCAACAGGAAATAAAAGCAAGGCAGAAAAATAAATTAAAAGAAAACGAAAGAAAGAAACATAGCTAAGAGGAGAAGGATAAAGAGAAGCCGCTGGATAATGAGGAGGTACGGAATAAAGAAAGAGATAATGAGTACGACGAAAACAAACAAAAAAGTAGAAAAAAGAAAAGAAGGAAATTTCGAAGGAGAGGAAAAGAAGATTAGAGATAAATAAGAGAGAAAGAAAGAGGAGAAGAAGGAACATAAACAGAACTTTCTATTTTCATTCTTTTTTCTAATCATCCATCCATACATCTATCCTTGCTTCCTTTCTTCTTTTCTTCTTTCTTCCTTCCTTCCTTTCTTCC
>NC_066544.1:16112652-16120152 GCF_024679095.1 Eriocheir sinensis
ATAGAGATTGAAAATAAAAGAGAAAAGACAGATGGAATTAAACATGAAAAAGTGATACGGAAATAAATAAATAAATAACCAAAAAAATAGGCCAACATTATATAGAGAAGTAGTAATACGAGTAGGTGCAGGAGATATTATCGGTATTACCATTATCAGTACAAGCAGCATTAGGAGAGGTTAATAACACACGCAGTCCATTACGAAATTAACCATTCATACCCGCACTGAGAGGAAATGAAATGGATTAAGACAAGTATCATATCTCCTTCTCCTCTTTCTCTTCCTCTTCTTCTTCTTCTTCTTCTTCTTCCTCTTCTTCTTCTTCCTCCTCCTCCTCCTCCTCTCTAAATTCTTGCACACTTTCCCTTCCTCCACTTTTAACTTTTCCCCCTTGTCCTCATTCTTTACCTGCTTCTCCTCTTTCCTCCTCTTTTTCTCCTCCTCTTTTTTTTTCTTGTTTTATTCCTCCTCCTCCTCCTCCTCCTCCTTCTCCTTCTCCGTCTGCTTCTCTTCTTCTAAATGCTCTTCCATCTTCTTCTTGTTTTCTATCTTTAATCTTGTTTTTCCAGTTTTTGTTTTTTTTCTTCTTTTTCTCACATTTATTCGTCTTATTTTCTTTGTTTTAGTTTACTTTGTTCCCGTCTTTAAACTTCTTCTTCTTTATCTTCTTCTTCTGTTAATTCCTTCTTTCTCTCCTAATTGTACTCGCTTTCGTTATTCTCCTTCTCTTTCCCCTTCTCCTCCTCCTCCTCCTCCTCTTCCTCCTTTTACTATTTGTCCATGTTATTTTCCTTTTTCTTAAACTCTTATCTTCCATCACCCAAATCCTCCTCCTCCTCCTCCTCCTCCTCCCGACCGCAACACAGCCCGAGAAACACACGCAACACAAGACTAATGACGCGCGTAACACGTCCATCATCGCAAGTAGAGAGGAAAAAACACTAAAAGGAAGAATAAAGTTAATGGGAAGGAAGGGTGTTCGGGCTGATGGTGTTGATGATGATGGTGAAGAGGAGGAGGATGAGGAGGAGAAGGAGGAGGAAAATGAGAGGAGAGGAAGAGGAGGAGGAGGAGTAGCAGGAGGAGGAGGAAGTGAGATTGCAATAATGATGATGATGATGATAGATAGATAGATAGGTAGATAAAGAGGGAAGAAGGTGAAGCCGGAGGGATAGTTTTCAGTTTTCAAGTTCTCTCTCTCTCTCTCTCTCTCTCTCTCTCTCTCTCTCTCTCTCTCTCTCTCTCTCTCTCTCTCTCTCTCTCTCTCTCTCTCTCTCTCTCTCTCTCTCTCTCTCTCTCTCCGCTAATGACATCTGAAGAACATTCCACGTAATACATTTTTCTGACGTGTGGAAACCTTGATGAAATCGTAACACACTGAATGACTTCCTCCATCTCTCTCTCTCTCTCTCTCTCTCTCTCTCTCTCTCTCTCTCTCTCTCTCTCTCTCTCTCTCTCTCTCTCTCTCTCTCTCTCTCTCTCTCTCTCACGGACACATTTCCTTTAAACAAAACAACTTTACGGACTTTTAAATCGTTTGAACTCCCGAGAGACACAATTTCCACTTTTACATTTCTCAGCGATATTTTCCGGGCACGCGTCTGTCTCCCTCCCTCCCTTCCTTAGCCTAGTTTATCTCCCTAGTCTATCTCCGTGTGTGTGTAGTGTTACCTGGGTAGTACATACCTTTAGAGCCTCTATTACTAGCTGTACGTATGTTTAGATATCTTCTACTCTTCTTCTATTAAACATCATCTTATTCTCTTCTATTATCCCTACGTGTTACTTTCTTTCACTACACTGACTTTTTAATTCATACCCTTTCTTATTACTTCTGTTTCTCTTATCATCTATTACTACTTCTATGATTCTTTTCTTCTATTCCTATTTCTACAAGTGTTACTTTAATTGCTATCTCTACAAGTGTTATCTTTTATCACTACCTCTACGAGTTTATCATTTTTTTACTGCCTGTACCGATGAGTGTTAAGCCTCTATTACCATGTCTGTCTGTGTAACCTTTATTTCTACCTCCATAGTTTTTATCTTCTATTACCAACATTATAAATCTTACCTTCTATTGGTACCTGTACGAGTCTTACTTTCTGTCACTACCTCTACTAACACCACCTCTATTCTATCTACTGCAACTAAACCCCTCACCACTATCACCACCGCCACCAACATCATTATTTACGTCTATCTGGGTGGGAGCTTTGTGTTTTTGTTTCTCTCTCTCTTTGTTGGTATTTTTTCCCTCTCTGTCAGACTTCCGGGCTTTCAGAATCCCCGCCCCACTCTCTCCTCTCTCGAGATCTATGTTTCTATCAATGTATCTATCTCTCTCACTATCTATCTATATCTCGCCAAACATCTGTCTTTATCCTTTGAAAATCTTCCCACGCTTTCTCTCCGCTTCTCTCTACCCACCTATCTATCTATCTATCTATCTACCCATCAATCCACCTATTAATCTGCCTCTCTATCTGTCTATCTATCCGTCTAACTATCTACCTATTTCTTTCTTTCGCACGCAGCCAGACATCTCCTCATGTCATCCCTTTCCAAAACGTCCCGCGTGAGGTTGTCATCTGAATAAACAAGACCAACACACCTCTGGAACAGGCATCTATGGCGTCCAGGTGAAACAATGCGCCGAATAAAAGTAATAACCTTGTATTTCAACCCGAGGGAGGAATAGGGATTAATGGGACGTGGTTTGACTCTTCAGTTTGATTTGACTTTTCCCGGCAACGATATTTTTGGGGGTCGAGCAGTGTATAGCCGGGGAAAAAAATAATGTCAATCCTCGTGGTGATGGAATAGAAAATGAGCAAAACTTGTGGCCAGAGTGAATGTTAGACATGTTTCGCTACTGTCGTTCAGCATTTCGCTACTGTGGTTCAACATTTTTGGCCTTTGATATATATGAAGATCAGTTTGTGCAACCGGCAAAAAAAGTATTGCCATTCTCAAAGATAATGGAAAAGTATATGAGCAAAAATTGTGGCCAGAGGGAGTATTAAACGTTTTGCTAATATGACTCAATTTTTTTAGCCTTTAATATATCCGTAGATCATTTTGTACAACCGGCAAAAAAAGTATTGTCATTCTCATAGATAATGGGATAGTATATGAGCAAAAATTGTGGTCATTAGGAATATTAGACACGTTTAGCTTTTATATTTCAGCTTTTTTGGCCTTTGTTATATATGTAGATTAGTTTGTACAGCCGGCAAAAAATGTATAATCAACCCACGAGATGATGGAATAAAAGTTGAGCGAAAATTGTGTCCAGAGGGAATATGCGACATGTTTAGCTATTGTGATTCAACTTTTTCGGCATTTATTTCCTTCGTCGAAACGTATGCACTAAAAAAGTCATGACAGAGCCCCGAGAGGATGGAATCGTATATGAGCAAAAATTGTGGCCATAGGAAATAGCAGTCATGTTTTGCTATTACAATTCAACTTTTTGGAATGTATTCTTTGTCGAACAGCTTGTACAACCGTCAAAAAAAGTACTGTCAGCCCACGGAATATGAGAACGGAGCGGAACGGGATATGAGAAAAGCTTTTAGACAGAGGGTTGCATCGGTTAGGTTGGAAGCAATGGCTTAGAGGACGACCTGAAGCTCTTTGCAGCAGTATCAATAATAGCAGCAGTTCCAGGAGACAGGCTGCTTATGGCAACACCGGCGTAGGAATACCAACACAAAGAGCTGTTGACCTTTCATGCATATCCAAAGTGTTAGCCGAGGTAGTAGATACTTTTTTTATGAAGCGTACATAGCAGGGGTTTTAATACATAATATTTTTATAAAGCCTTGTATTGCCTCATTCATTGTAAAAAAACGTGCAAGTAAAAAAGAAATGTGTCTCATAAGGATACTATTTGTTTGTCTGTGTGTCTATCTGTCTGTCTGATTGATAATTGGTTTCTATTTTTTTCACAGCATAGGAAGCAGCTCAATGGAAAAAAATAAAAAATGATAATGAAAAAAAGCCCGCTAAAAACTGCCACATTAAAAAAAGAGTTTAGAATAGCGGCCAAAAGAGATGTCAATTTCGGGAGGATATTCAGTTCCAAGTATCCTTTAATATTTGCGTGTCTATCTATCGCTTTCCCAGTCTGTATATGTGTCTGTGTTTCTGTCGGTTTGCCTGCTTGTCTGTCTCTGTATCTGTTTGTCTGTTTATGAGTGCTTGTTTGTATGTCTGTATGTATGGGTCAACGTTGCCAGATTGTCGTACTCAGCGTATTATATTTCCCGACTTCCTACCCCTAAACTCTCTTCTGGGCTCCAATAACGAAACTCATTTATAGTTATCGTTAAAAGAGTTAGATCCTGATGTTTCTTGGCAATAGTTAGGCGTCAAAACCCGGTTAATACTATGCTCTGAGTACGACAATCTGGCAACGGTGGTATGGGTATCTGTGTCTGTGTGTTTGTCTGTCTGTGTGCGTGTTCGTATGTTTTTCTTTCATCTTTTCAGCTTAACTTCGTGTGTTTAAATCGTTTCGTTCTCCGACTTGCGTTCCAGATCCTCTCGGCAACGATTCAGCTCTTTAACTCAGCTCAACTTTTGTCTTTTGGACCTAATATATATACTCTCTCTTTTAATGATCTTCCTGCGTTGACTTAAATTACTTGCAGTCTCTCTCTCTCTCTCTCTCTCTCTCTCTCTCTCTCTCTCTCTCTCTCTCTCTCTCCATTTTATTCTTTTTCCCATTATTTTCATTTCTATCACTCATTTCAGTATGGCTTTCTTTTCAAATCTCTCTCTCTCTCTCTCTCTCTCTCTCTCTCTCTCTCTCTCGCACACGTCTACAAGCTCTATTTACTAAACCACCTTCGCGATAATTACACACTCGCGCTAATACACAGCTTTCTTTAATATTCAGCTGACCTTTCCTGTAATGACTCCCGCTTCCTCTTAAGAGCCGACCCATGGCGCGCTGCAGTCCCGGAAGCAATGTTTAGTTGTATTCCTACCTCGTTTTATGTTTCCGCTTTGTCTCTTTCTCGTGTGCCACTGCCGCCACCACTAACACGAGCAAGGTCACACATTCACATTAAGAAAAGCTAGGTTAGGTTAGGTTAGGTTAGGTTAGGATGTGTTATGTTATGTTAAGTTAAATTGTGTTGTGTTAAGTTATTTTATGTTATGTTTGGTTAGGATAGGATAAGTTAGGTTAGGTTGGGTTAAGAAAGGTTAGGAGAGGATAGGTTAGGTTAGGTTAGGTTAGGAAAGGATAGGTTAGGTCGTTAGGATAAGAGATAATAAGTTATATTAGGTTATGTTAGGATAGGATAAGTTAGGATTGGATAGGGTTAGATTAGGTTTGGTTACGTTAGGTTAGGTTAGGATAGGTATGAAAAATATTAGTTGTATCATAATCTAATGTAATTTTCAAGTATGTTAAAGTAAGAAGAGTCACAAACACACAAAGATAAGCTACGTTAAAAAGGTAAAAAAAAGTAAGAGTTATTTTAATGTAGGGTCGTTTGCAAATAAGTGCTTTAGTGTAAGTTATTTTTCTTTCTTTAAATTCTATGACTTCTCTCTCTCTCTCTCTCTCTCTCTCTCTCTCTCTCTCTCTCTCTCTCTCTCTCTCTCTCTCTCTCTCTCTCACTTTTTCTCACTCCCAAACACAAACACCCTCGTCTCATAACGTACTCTTAACTACCACTTACATCTCGCGAAATTATTCTGTACCCTCTTTTTAGTGTCCCGAGGGAAGTCATTTAAGCGTCTTGTGAATGCCTTATGCTACTGAGACGAGTAACAATGCTACTACTATTACAACTACTACTACTACAACTACTACTATTTCTACCTTACGTTTCCACTACAACAACTAATCTTTTTTCTTTCTTTCTTTTCTTCTTTTCTCCTCTCCTCTCCTTAATCCTACGTTTCTTCCTTCATTGCCCCGTCTACATAACCTAACCTAACCTAACCTAACCTAACCTAACTTAACCTAACCTAGCTTTTTTTAATTCTGCTATTACTGAAACACGATTAGAAAACAAACGAATCAAGGTATTTTACAATTATTTTCCTACATTTGTTTTGAAGTACGAGAAGATAGACCAAGAGAGTTATACAGTAAACAGGATGAAGGGTTGACCTAAAGATGCTGCGATTTAGAGATAAGAGAGGATACGAAAGAATAAATAGGGAAAAGAAATACGAACCACGAAACCCTAAAAAAATGCATAGAGAACAAAAGATGAAGATGTAACGTAAAAAAGATGGTTGCTATTGAGATACGAAAAACAACAACGAAAGAATAACTAGGTACTTAAATGCTGAAATACATACGATAGAATTGAATCCTAAACATACATACATACACACACACAATACTGATAATAATGAAACAAAATATAAAAGACCAAGAAAACAAAATGAAATACAACGGGTAAACTAATTTAAGAGTTCGAAATATTTGAAAGAAAAGCGAATGATATTTAAATTCCATAACACACCCACACACACACACACACACACACACACACACACACACAAACACACACACTACACTGATAATAAAAAAAAATATATAAAAGATCAAGAAAACGAGGTGAAATATAACGGGTTGAATAATTTAAGAGTTCGAATTAATAAAAGAAAGGCGATTCATATGATAATTTCTTCATTCGTATGCCTAAAAATATTTAATCAAACTTTTTAATGACTCGCCCGAACATGAACTCTCTCTAAATTTACTTTTCTGAATCTTTTTTTTTTCCGTCGAACTCAAGTCAACCGGGCACGCGGACGAGATTGAATACACAAACGTTCGAGAAAGAAGTAAATTATCTTAAATTTGTTAGCTGATTCGTTTTTTACTTATTTCGTCTATATATGTTTCTTTCTATCTTATTTATCTATCTCTATCTTCCTTTATTCATCTTTTTTCCTTCTTATGTTTCTTTCCATCTTCCACTTCTTCCTTCTTTCATTTTTCTGTTTTTCTATCTTTTTTTATTTATACTTATTTTATTTATACCTATTTCTCTCTACCTATCAATTTATCTACTTATCTCTATCTCCCTTTATTGATTTTCTTTCCTATCTCTTTTCCTTTTTTCTTTCTTTTCGTGTTTCTTTCACTCACTATTTCTTTCATCTCTCATTCCCCTCTTCTTTTACCTTCCTTCGCCTCCCTCCTTCTTCTTCTCTTCCTCCTGCCTCTTCTTCTCTATCTTTCTCCAGTGTCCTCCCATTTTTTCTTCCTCTAAATCTTCACACACCTCATAACTAATACACCTCTTCCTCCTCCTCTTCCTTATGTTTCTTCTTCATTCCTTCCTTCTTTCCCACATCAATGTTTTCCTATTCATCCTTTCTTCCTTCTCCTCTTCTTCCTACAACACCATCATTCCTCCTCCTGATCTTACTCTTCATCTTTTCTTTCTTCTCTTCCTCCTCCTTCTTTATTTCATCTTCCTTTTCTGTCACGCACATACGTCAGTCTTAGGAGCC
>NC_066544.1:16125152-16127652 GCF_024679095.1 Eriocheir sinensis
GCCCTGACGGTGCTACAAAAGGCACAATTGGGCCTAGTTCCCCAACTGACTGACCTGAGGGCTACCTGGAGGAGGTCTGAGCGCAGCACGAGAACGGTGCTGAGCAACGCCTCCTCCTGGAAGTGCCAATGGCCCGCTCCAGCACCCACCAACGTGCCTTCTCCATCGCAGCGGTGGTGTGGTGGAACAACCTCACTGCTGATGTGGATGTGACACAACTGTCCACTCAGCAGATGAAGGTTACGTCCCACAGGTGGCTACTCCTACACCCACCGTAAATATGTATATATATAATTGTATAATATATTGTATAATAATTGTATAATATAATCGGCAGAAGCTTTTAAATAGCTCCCCAACGGTCGGGGGAACTTTAGCATAGACAAATAATACTGCCATGTACTAATGTACTGAACACGTTTAAATAAAAAAAAAAAAAAGAGAGAGAGAGAGAGAGAGAGAGAGATCAAAATTCTGCCTGGCATGTCCCCGTTCCATAAATTTCTCACCGCGAGGACGAAGAAGAACGATGGGCGGTGGTTGTCAAAGTGTCGCGAGGAGATGAGCGGGAAGACTTAGCGGAGGAGGAGGAGGAGGAGGAGGAGGAAGAGGAAGAGGAGGAGGAGGAAAGGAGGAAGGACGATAAATAAGAGGACATATGTGATTCAGAAAGAGCTAGGGAAAGAAATGGAGGTAAGAAAAAGCTGTTAAAAAAGGCGACGAATAAAAATAAGAATAGAAAATAGCAAGGGAAGATAAATGGGTCAAAGTAATTACCGTCAATACTAAGTAGAAAAGAAGGAAAGACAGAAGAAAGGAAGGAAAGAAAAGAGGAAGGAAGAAGGAAGATGGAAAAAAAAAAAAAAGGAGGAAGGAAAGGAAGGAAGAGGATAGGAAGGCACTATAGACAAAGTAAAATGATATAAAAAAGGAAAACAAAGGAATCAACGAAAGGGGAATAAGAGCATGAAAGAGAGGAAGAAAGAAGGAAGAAAAAGGACTATAATAATGGAGGAAGGAGAGAGAATATATATGAAGAAGGGAAGTTAATGATGAATAAATAAAGGTAATGGGGCAAAAATGTTTACTTCTCTCTCTCTCTCTCTCTCTCTCTCTCTCTCTCTCTCTCTCTCTCTCTCTCTCTCTCTCTCTCTCTCTCTCTCTCTCTCTCTCTCTCTCTCTCTCCCAATTCTTTCCACGCTCTCTCTCTTTAATCACATTTTTTATATCTTTTTTTTCATTTTCTTTGCTATATCCATCTGCGCCACACATCTCCTCCTCTCCTCTCTCTCTCTCTCTCTCTCTCTCTCTCTCTCTCTCCTATAGTAGCTGACCCTCTTCTCATTCTCTTTCCTCTTTCTCACCCTCCTTCCTTGCACCCTGTTCCATTTGCTCTCTCTCTCTCTCTCTCTCTCTCTCTCTCTCTCTCTCTCTCTCTCTCTCTCTCTCTCTCTCTCTCTCTCTCTCTCTCTCTCTCTCTCTCTCTCTCATCAGTATTTTAGTAGTTTCTCCTCTTTCATCCTTCCTTCCTTCCTTCCTTCCTTCCTTCCTTCCTTCCTTCCTTCCCCCTCCTCCTCCTCCTCTCCACTACGTAACACGCGTTTAAGCTCCTTCGTTTAGGGGGTCGTTTCCGTGTTGCGTTTCCTTCGCCTTTTTTTCTGCTCGTCGGGGAATTTTTTTTCTTACTCGTCTTTCTTTTTAATCTTTTATTTGTGGGAAATATTTACTTTTTTTATTTTATTAGATGGTGCGTTTTTTTATGATTATTATTATTAGTTTTGTTTAATTTTGATTGATAATTGGTGTTGTTTTCATTTTTGTTTTTTGTTTTATTGTTGTATTTTAACTACTACAACTACTACTACTATTACTATTTCTACTTACTACTACTACCTTAACTACTACTATTTCTCCTCCTCTTCCTTCGCCTCCTTCTCCTACTACTACTACTATTCTTACTACTAACACAACTATTGCTAATACTACTACAACTACTACAACTACAATAACTACTACTACTACTACTACTACTACTACTACTACTACTACTACTACTACTACTACTACTATTACAACTATAACCGCTACCGCTATTTGTACATATTATATTTTCGACGTATAAATGTCTGTCATCTGTTTCTGTTCTCATTTACAATTCTTAATCATGTGGACACTTTTTCATTATTGTCATGCTTTTTCTCTATTTTTTATGCATTCAAAATTGCCGACACAAATGCGAAATATTACGTGAACATTTTCCTGTTACTTTATAATTGTCAGTTTCACACACATTTGTAATTCATTTCACCATAATTTCATAAAAGCAGTGTTCATTTTCCCACTATTTTCGCTTATTTTTTTTATCCCCATCTATCAGTGAATGCAAGTATGACGTAATTTGTTCTCTATGTCGCAACCGCTTCTACTTATATGAATGTATTGTGACATGTTGCTGTGGTTTGGGATTATTTTTTTATTACTATTATTACTTTTACTACTA
>NC_066544.1:16132652-16175152 GCF_024679095.1 Eriocheir sinensis
GAGATCTCAATTAATTTCTGTCACAAGTGTAATTTCATCTCCAAGGAAGGGACGTGATGTAGGCGGCGATGACGTGAAGGAGGAGGAGGAGGAGGAGGAGGAGGAGGAGGAGGAGTTGGTGGTGATAGAAGACGAGAATACTAATTAATCAGAGTAGGAAGTGCAGAGAAAGCAGATGAGGAGGTGGAGGAAGAGGAAGAGGAGGAAGAAGAGGAGGAGGAAGAGGAGGAAGAGGAAGACGACGGGGAATAGGAAAAGGATGGAGACGAAGAGGAGGAGGATTCGAAGGCA
This sequence comes from Eriocheir sinensis, assembly GCF_024679095.1. Lineage (NCBI taxonomy): Eukaryota > Metazoa > Arthropoda > Malacostraca > Decapoda > Varunidae > Eriocheir > Eriocheir sinensis. The sequence goes on from NC_066544.1 coordinate 16,132,944, forward strand.
GAGGAGGAGGAGGAGGAAGAGACCGAGAGAAAAGACGAAAAAGAAGAGAAGGAAAAGTAGGAGGAGGAAGAAATGTAGAAGAAAGAGAAGGAGAAGGAAGAAAAGGAGCAGGAGGAAGAGGTGGAAGAAGACAAGGAGGAGGAAGAGGAAGAAGTGTAGAAAAAAAGGAGTAACAGGAGGAGAAGACAGAGGAGGAGGAGGAGGAGGAGGAGGAGGAGGAGGGGAAATGCAGAACGTCCTCCAATATGTTAATTCCACCTCCCTTCCAGTCATCTCCACCTAACTCCACTTAACTCTCCCGTAAGTGGCGCAGCAATCTTCTCGTCTTAAGATTAATTTCCACTTGGTTAAATTAATTCCGAGTGACCTCCACCCAGCTCATCTCCACCTGATTCTCCTCCTCCTTCTCCTAATGTCTGTTCATCTCCGTTACTCATCTCCATTTGATTCTCTTCCTTCTCCTCCTCATATATGTTCATCTCCCTTACTCACCTCCATCTTATTCTCCTTACCCTATCTGTTCATCTCCCTTACTCATCTCCACCTGATCCTCCTTTCCTTACTCATCTCCATTTGATCTTCCTCCTCCATTGCACCTATATCCCTTCTAATCTCCCTTCTCCTAATCCCCATTCTCCACCCCAGCTAATCTCCACTTACCTAATCTCCTTTTAAATCATCTCCACTGTAATCTCCTTTTCCAGATCATTTCCTAAACCCATATATTCTCCATCGGTCTAAATCTCCAACGTACCTATATCCCTTCTAATCTCCCTTCTCCATCCCAGGTAATCTCCACTTTCCTAATCTCCTTTTAAATCATCTCCACTCTGTAATCTCCCTTTCCAGACCATTTCCTTAACCCATATATTCTCCATCGGTCCAAATTTCTACCGTACCTATTCTCCCTTCTCCTGATCTCCACTCTCCTCCCGTCTTCTCCCGGCTCATCCCCACGCGAACAGACACTCTCCTAGTCTCTGCATCTCCTCCATCGCATCACTGTCTCCTCTTCTCCTCCTCTTACGAAGTCGCGAGATTGCCTTCCCTTCTACACGAGAGCAAGAGGAGAAGGGGGAAGGTGAGGGAGACGAAGGCACTGGACGAAATAAAGAAAGGAAAGGTGAGAGAGAAAGCGGATAGCACCCACTACACGCACATGAATAAGAAGGAATGAAAAAAAGGAAGAAAGGGAGGGAAAGTGTATATGAGATGGGAGGCGAAAAAGTGAAGGAAGGGAAATTGATAAAAAAAGGGAAGGTGAGATAGAAAGCGGATAGCACACCCACACCCACACCCACACATAATGAAAGCTATATATGTGTTTGTAGATAAAAGAAAACAGGGAGATAGAATGAAAAGGAGGGTAACGAAGGGAGAGAAAGAGAAAATAGACTATATACGAGATGAGAGACAGAAGAACGAAGGACGGAACAAAATAAAGAAAGGTCAAAGGGGAAACGGATAACACACAGCACAGAGTGAGATAAATGCATACGTCTGTGTGAGCGTGTGTGGGTGTATGTGAATAAAGAAAGCGAGGAGGATAGAGTTAGAAAGGAAAAAGAAAAATAAGGGAGGAAGGGCGCGTACATGGGGCAGGATATAGATATGTAGATAAAGGAAGACAGGGAAACAAGAGGAAAATGAAGGAAAATGAAGAAAGGAAGAAAAGGTGAGAAAAAAGAAAAAAGAAGAGAGAGAAGCGAGAATTGGAAAAGTGTGTGTGGTGGGATTGGTGGATAAAACCAATATAAGAAAAAAAAAGGTGAAAAGGAAGAAAGGGAGAAAGGGTGATGAGAAAGAAAAAAAAGAAGGTAGGGGAAATTAATATGTATGAGGTGTGATATAGAGAGAGAGAGAGAGAGAGAGAGAGAAGAGAGAAGAGAGAGAGAGAGAGAGAGAGAGAGAGAGAGAGAGAGAGAGAGAGAGAGAGAGAGAGAGAGAGAGAGAGAGAGAGAGAGAGAGAGAGAGAGAGAGAGAGTAAGGAAACTGAAGTACACAGAGAGAGATATTCCAGGTATAATATAGAAGCTATGAACATATATAAAAAAAAAAAGACTACAGAGATTAAACAAATATCAGATAAAAGCGAAACTAAATGATGAATAGGAAACAGAGGACACAAAAACTCAAGCCAGAAGGGGGAAAAAGAGGAGGAGGAGATACAGAGAAAACCAGAGGGGGAGGAAAATAAAAAATGCGAGGAAAATGAGGGAGGAAAACTCATACATGTGGTGAGGGAAATAGGATGTACAAAAGTGGAAATGGATGTGCAGAGAGGAAAGGAAGAAAGGAGGAGGAGGAGGAGGAGCACTTAGAATGGAAATAGAAACGCCAAGGGGGAGAGAGATAAAGAGAAAGTGAGTGGGTTGGAGAGAGGGCGAGAAAGAGGGAAGGAAGGAAGAAAAGAAGCAAAACACATGCGATGGAGTGTGAAACATGATGTGGGAAGTAGAATGAAAGGAAAAAAAGAGATAATGTAGGAGGGAGAGAAGGGAAGCTTGGAAAAAGAAGGGAATGGATAGATAGACAGATAGATAAGAGATAGAAAGAGAATGAAAATGAGGAAAGAAAGGAAACGTGAGAAGGGTAATAACAAAAAAAGAACATGATAAAATGAGAAAAAGAAAGAACCCTAAGGAAGAAAATAATGCACAAAAACAAGGGAGACTAAAAATATGCAAAAAATAAAATGAGAAAAACTATACGTACATTACAGCTCCCAATCTTTTACCATTCGATTTACTTTGATCATTATTCTTTTCAATATCTGACGTACGAAAAAATAATAAAACTGCATTCAACCGAACACAAAGGAAGATGAGGAATTAAAAATAGTATTACTTCCAAGTGTCACTGGTGCCTTTGGTGAACCCGATACGCTTCAACAATTCTATTTATGACATGAGGTATATAAAAAAAAAAAAACAACAGCAGCAGACTTGACATTTTATATCAGACAAAGGAGGAGGATATTAATGGGTCTCTCCTTACATCTGAGTTGTTTACTATTTTCAGAAACTCTCCAATCTTGATTTAGTTCACAGGACCGGGTTAAATAAAATAAAAAATCATGAGGTATTAAAGAAAAACCACGATACTTGATACTGCCAGACAAAGAAAGGTGATATTAATGAGTCTCTTTTTACGCTTCATTTGTGAACTATTTTCAGAAACTTACCATTCATAATTCAGTTCACAAGTTCGCATAAAATACAAATAAATCAATATTAAAAACAACGAGAATTTACACTCTATACCAAAGGAGAATGTTACTAGTGAGTCTATTTTTACATTTGATTTGTCACTATTTTCAGAAACTTTCCATTCATAATTCAGTTCGCAAGTTCGCATAAAATAAAATAAATCAATATTAAAAACAACGAGACTTTACGCTCTATACAAAAGAAGGATGTTACTAATGAGTCTATTTTTACATTCGATTTGTCACTATTTTCAGAAACTTTCCATTCATATTTTAGTTCACAGATTCGCATAAAATAAAACAAAATAATCATGAATATAAAAAACGGAGAATAAAATACTTTACACCAGGCAACGGAAGATGATATTAATGAGTATCTTCTAACATTTGATTTGTCTACTATTTTCGGTAACTTTTTATTCATATTTTAGTTCACGGAGTCGCATTATATAAAATAAATGATAAGGAAATTCATATTACTAAGCAAAGGAGGTTGATATCTAAACACTCTTTTTCCTGCATCTAACTACCTTTTCTTCGTGGTTTCCCTTTTAAACATTGCCCGCTTGTACCCACGTTTTTCTTTCACAAATTAATTCATACATTCGCCTATTATAAAACCATGGAGCTGTATGCTGCAAGGAAGAGGAAAATCACATTAAAACACATTCTTATTCCTACATCAAACTTTTAACTCTATATAAACATAAAGTCCTCTCGTAACTTGTAATTTAGTCTTGCACTAATTCATTCATAACATAGCATAAACAAACCCAAAAAACATTATACTGCCGAGGAAAGAAAGGTGTCATTTGTACCTTCCTCTTCCTACATCTACCACCGTGACCCACTTATTTACTCTTCCCCACGATCTTTGCCATCTTCAAACATTCATAAACTCATTCAGAACTCCACGCATTATGATTAAACAAACAGCCAGCGAAATATTTATATTCTTTTTCCTTCTCTTCCTCCTCCTCCTCTCCTGGTGACTTTTTTCTTTTCATTTTAGATATTATTTCCCTTGTGATACTGTTCTCTTGCTTCTTGATCCTTTTTTGCAGTGTTTTCTCTGATGCTGTTTTTCTCATTTTATATATTTCTGCTCTCTCTTAACCCCCAATTATATTTTGTTTCGTTCCCTCATTCTATTTTCATGCTGTTAGTCCTCAATTCCTGTTTTTTTTTCCTCACTCTATTCCAATATCTCCTCCCCCTCCTCCTCCTCCTCCTCCAACTCCTCTTCTTCCCTTCTGGCTGTTTATCTCTCCTATTAACATATTATTTCCCTTGTCATTTCATTCTTTGTCTTTTTAATTTTCCAATTTATAATTATCTGATTCTGTTTATCTCATTTTATTTATTGTTTTTATCTTATCTTACGCCCCAACTCTCTCTTTTTCTTTTATGTAAACTCCTATTTATATTTCATCTCGGTTTTCTCTTTCTCCCGTTTCTCTTCCTCCTCTTCCTCCTCCTCCTCCTCCTCCTCTTCCTAATCCTCCTCCTCCACCTGCTGCCGGCGGACAAAAGCAGGCCAGTCGCCATTAAACTAAACAAACGTGACGCAACATGAACATTAAAAAGACAAATTAAAGGACGCGCGAAATTTTTCCTTGGCGTAAAATTATATATACTTCAAAGCGAGAGAGAGAGAGAGAGAGAGAGAGAGAGAGAGAGAGAGAGAGAGAGAGAGAGAGAGAGAGAGAGAGAGAGAGAGAGAGAGAGAGAGAGAGAGAGAGAGAGAGAGAGAGAGAGAGAGAGAGAGAGAGAGAGAGAGAGAGAGAGAGAGAGAGCAAATCACGAAAGACTAATTACCTGACGCACAAACACTCGACACCGGCAGGAATAATGGCTCTGGGAATCACCTGTCGAGGGAGGAGGAAGAGGAGGAGGAGGAGGAGGAGGAGGAGATGTGGAGAGGAAGAAGGGAAAGAAGGGTGAAACGCATAACAGGAAGAGGAAGAGGAAAAGGATGGAGGCGAGGTAACAAGAACAAAGGGGAAATGATGGAAGGTAGGAGGAGGAGGAGGAGGAGGAGGAGGAGGAGGAGGAGGAGGAGAGGGGATTGATGAAGAGTAACAGGGGAAGGAGAAATACCAGGAAAGATAAAGAAAAAAATAAAGATAGGAGCAAAACAAAATGTGAAGTTATGGAAAACAAAAAAATAAAGTAAAATAAGATAAAGAAAATAGATAAAAGATAAGAAGATAAGGAATACAGAAAAAAATTAATCACTGGAAAACAATATGCAACAAAAAGATAAAAATGATATGAGGAGGAGGAGGAGGAGGAGGAGGAGGAGGAGAAGAGGAGAAGGAGGAGGAAGAGAAGGACTATAATGATGCCTAACCCCTTAATTAGATATCAGACATCAACAACCATTTGACTCCCATACATAATTAATGGAGAAACAAACAAACAAACAAACATTCATACATGCATACATACATACATACACACATATAGACATTCAGATATACACATACACACGGACGAACAGAGTAGAGGAAGAGAAACAGAGGAGAAGGAGGAGAAAGGAGGAGGAGAAGAGGATTAGAGAGGTGAAGGATGGAATGAAGGAGGGAGGGTAGGAAAGGTATGGGAAGAAGATAAGAAACCTGAGGAAGGATTATTGGCACAGGATGAAGGAAGAGAAGGAGGAGAAGGAGGAGGAGGAGGAGGAGGAGGAGGCAAATAAAAGTAGAAGGAAAAGAAGCAGGGGAGATTAAGTCGCATTCAATGGGAATCACAGATAGTTTTGATAGCAGTAGAAGGTATTAGAATTCCACTTATTATTACTATTACTCTTATCGTTATTATTATTATTATTATTATTATTATTATTATTATTGTTATCACCATCATCATTATCATCATCATTATCACTCCCATCATTATACCGCAGTTCTGCAATCACTGAACATTTGCATAGAAAACTGAATTAGCCGACGATAGCGATGTAATATTCATATGCTAATACAGAGAGAGAGAGAGAGAGAGAGAGAGAGAGAGAGAGAGAGAGAGAGAGAGAGAGAGAGAGAGAGAGAGCAAACAAATGAAGGCACAATCGTCTGGCTACAATAGATACGCCACCACCGACACCAAGGCGAACACATCTTAGGGAGCCGCCGCCTTTGTCCCTCTGGTGAAATACGGCTGAAGGGAGGAGCAGAAGGAGGAGGGGGAAGAGGAGGAAGAGGAGGAGGAGGAGGAAGAGGAGGAGTAGGAGGAGAAGGAAACATTCAAGGTGCGTAGGAGGGAGAGAGCAAAAGTAATCATTCTCGTGAAGCCAGAAGTCAAAAACATGATATCAAGGTGTCTGACGCAAGGGGTGTGAGAGAGAGGGAGAGAAATGAAGGGAGGAGGAGGAAAGGGAGGGAGGAAAGGATGGAGAGAGGATGGAGGAAGGTCTTAGGGAGGGGGAGGAAACGGAAGGAGAGAAGTAGGAAAGGAGGAAAGGAGTTAAGAGGAATAACAGGAGAGGAAGAAAGGTGATGATTTGTCGGCGGGCGTTGGAGGGAGACTGTGAGGAAGGAGGGAAGGGGGCTAGACGGAAGAAGACAGGGAGGAGACGGAGGAGAGGTGGAGGTATAGGAAGAGAGGAAGATTATGAGAGAGGTGAAGGAAGGAGTAAACTGTAAAGAAAAGATAGGTTAGAAAGATTGTGTGGAGAAATGAAGTAAAATGAAGAACAAAACGATAAAATGTAGAAAATTGTAAAAAGCAAAAGAAAGGTGCTAGAAATGAACAGACCCAAACCGGAAATTAAAACACAAACTGGATAACAAAAATCACCAATAACCAAAACAATAGCAACAAAAACACACGTGACAGGAAACAAGAAAAAAAAGTTTGTAAAGAAAAGAAGCAGGAACATAATCGTCTCAAATAATCGTAACAACAAAAAAAATCACCAAAAAAGTTGCGATTATGAAAACAAAACAAAGCAAAAAAAGAATACAAAAGACTGAAAAAAGGATTAATAAAAAGACCAGTAAACATCAACATTCACTACAACAATTACGAAACAAAGCGCAAAAGGTTTAGCAAAGGAAAAATTCCGTTCATAAGGAAACACAGAAATCCTTGAAAGAGCAAAAGAGTAGCGCGGAGAGCGGAAGTGAGGAGGAAGGAAACAGGAGAGAAAAGGAGAAGGAAGGGAAGGAGGAAAGCGTGGGAAGAATAGAGAGAGGAGGAGGCAAGGAGGGAGAGAGGGTATATGGCAGGTAACAGAGAAAAGGAAGGAAGCAGAGGAAGAAAGGGAAGGAGGGAGAAGCGGCAAGTGGCGGAGGAAGGGATGGAGGTAAGGAGAAAGGGAAGTAGGTAAGGAGGAGAACGAGGGAAGGAAAGAGGGAGGAGGAGGAAAGGAAGGAGAGAAGGTAAGCGGCAGGTAGCGGAGGGAAGGAGGTAAAAATGAAGGAAGGTAGGTAAGGAGGAAAACGAGGGAAGGAAGGAAAGAGGAAGGAGGAGGAAGAGAAAAAGGAGAGGATAATTTCAGAGCGGCAGCGGCGGCGGTGGTGGTGCGGGCGAGGAGTGGAAGTGAAACGCGGGTAAGAGAATCCGAAGACTTTTCTCAGGTTACGCTCGCCACTTTACCTCGCCGACCCCTTGCCTGCTTGCACTCTTACCAACACGCACACGCACACACACACACACACACACACACACACACACACACACACACACACACACACACACATTCAGCCCTCCCCCCCCGCACACACACACAAACGGTACAATTGAAGTCACGCTAATTGTTCTTCTCTAATTCGTTCCTCTTGCAATGTTTCTAGATCTCTGCTTCTACGTATACATAATTAAACAGAGTGATGCTTGTGCTTTTATCATAACTCACTCACGCGTTGATATCCCAAGCGCTTCATATTATAATACTCGCTAATGCTACTTACTTCGTAACCTATTTGTCTATTATTTCACAGTGTTTATCTCTCTCTCTCTCTCTCTTTAATCTCTGTAAGTGTGTCGGTATTCTAATCAACATTCCATCCTTGTATTCACGTCAGTTGTGTATGTGTTCATCTATTTGTCTATATGTGTATCTGAATCTGTCTGTAGCCGGTATCGTTAGTCTTGTATATCTGCCTCTATGAATGTCTGTCTGTCTGTCTGTCTGTCTGTCTGTCTATCTGCCTGTCTGTCTGTCTATCTTATCTGTCTGTCTGTCTGTACCCGTGCTAAGATGCCTTTAACTGAGTATATTTGGCTATCTGTGTATTTGTCTGTCTGTCTGTCTGTGTCTCCGTCTTCATATGTCTACTTCTCTGTCTATCTACGTGTCTGTCTGTATGTATTTATGCTAGTATGTCTAAAAATTGATATATCTATTTATATGTCTGTTTACGAGTCTGTCTGTGTGTCTGTATCGGTGCTAACATGTCTTTAATGAACCTAATATCTCCCTTTGTGTGTCAGTTAACGTTTCTTCCTCTCTGTCTGTCTATCTGTACCACTGCTGATATGTCCTCTTTGTCTGTGTGTCTGTACTGGTTCTAATGTCTTTAACTTTATATATATCTTTGTCTGTAAACGTATCTCCCACTCTGGCTTTGTGCTAATATGTCCTCAATTTAATATACGATCACCGGCCATCCGCACGCCGAGGCTTCAGCGCTTCCTAATACGTTTATATTCGCGAACTCACCCGCAGGTCCGTTCGCCTCTCTCTGTATACATGCATATGCTAATTACAATTAAGTATGCTTATCAGCCTCACGTGATGAACACAACGCATGATATTAATGACACCTAACACCCCGAGCACAGGGAAATTAATTACAGAGTCAGCATTACCGAGCCTAAGTGGATTTGCGAATATAATAACAGGAAACACGGTATCCAGTACAGGGAAACTCGAGAGCCTTGTGAAGTACATCGTGTGGTATTTCTCGGGGGTGTTGGAATGCTAATGCATCGATGAGCTACAGATGGACAGGGTTTTTTTTTTTTTTTTTTTTTTACGTTGTTGCCTATTGCGCCGGTAGGCATCTATCTTGCATTGTAGATAGATAGATAGATAGATAGAGATAAATAGAGAGATAGAAAGATAGATAGATAGTTAGATAGCTAGATAGATATAATATAGATAGATAGATGATTAGACATATATAGTTAGTTATAGATAGATAGATAGAGATAAATATTGATAGATATATAGATAAATCGATTTTTAATTAGGCAGAAAGACAGATAGATTGATTTATTGATGGATAGAAAGATTGATATATAGGGTTAGTAGGTTTTAGGTACATACACATACATAGATAGATACAGATAGAGAGACATATAGATATATAAATAGATAAACATACAGATAGGTAGATATATAGATAGATAGAGATAGATAGACAGATGGATAGATGGATAGATATACAGACAGATAGAAATAGAAACGCGTTCAGCAAAATCCAGATGCAAAAACTCACGCTGAACACCCAAAAATATGGCATGCGTATCCATATAAATAAATGAGAAGTGAACAACTAAACAGAAAGTGCAAAAAAACTCACACATTTTAGTAACGTTAATAAACTGCACCGCTCCGGAGGCTCAGCAGTGCATGACACACACCGGGCGCGGCAGACTAACCGTGGGATTGCAGCGCACGGGAAAACACCGCGGGAAAAAGAGAGAGAGGAGAAAAGAAAGCGAAGTGAAGAGAGAGAGAGGAGAAAAGAGAGCGAAGTGATAACAGTTGAACGGCAGCACACGGAAAAACAAGGAAAAAAGAGAAAAAGAGAGCGTGAGATATAAAAAAGAAAGAGGAATAGAGAGCGTGACTTGTAAAAAAAAGAGAGGAAATCAACGTGAGGTGAAAAGAGGAAAAGAGAGCGCACGGTGTGAAATAAAGAGGAAAAAACTACGGTGTTAAAAAAGAGGAAAATAGAGTTAGGTGTAAAATAGAAAAGAGGAAAAGAGCGTGACGTGTAAAAAGAAAGAAAACAGCTTCACATTAAAAAAAAAGCATGAGAGTTGCGAGGCAGGAAAACAAAACAACCGTCAAAAAAAAACCAGATAAAAGAAAAGAGAATGACAGTCGAACGTCAACAAAATAAAACAAAACCAAAAAAATACACGACTTTGCCTCTCCCCTAATAAAAAAAACCGTCCCTGTAACAAGCGTGAAAAATAGAGATAAAAGAAAAATAGTTTGACTTCTTTGGGCGTGGAATCGCTTTCAATATATTAAAGGAAAGACGTAAAAAAGAGGAAGGGATTTACAGTCATATATCTTTATACGAAAACTATTTCTCCCTAGTGACGGTTTTTGAAATGCCGGTACAAAGAAAGAGAGGGAGCGAGAGAGCGAAAGCGAGAGCGAGAGAGAGAGAGAGAGAGAGAGAGAGAGAGAGAGAGAGAGAGAGAGAGAGTTAATTTGAAGATATGCCAGATTCTAATGGTTAATGTTTCAAACTAAAAATGCAGATCACCGTTACCAACACCAACACCACCCCCACCTCCACCATCAACACCATTACCACCAACATTCCTGCAAATTTAATAGTCACCCCCAATAACCACCTCCACCAGCATCACCATCACTGCAACTTTCATCACCACCACCCTCACCACCACCACCACCACCATGCACCAACGCACACCATTAAACCTGCTTCTGATTTTGGTGGTGCACACACACACACACACACACACACACACACACACACATACACAGGTAATCATGGCCGTGTTGCAAGGTTGAACAGGGGAACCTTACATCCCATCCTTCCTTCTCTCTCTCTCTCTCTCTCTCTCCTTCCTTCCCTTCGTTCGTTTCCCTTTCAGTCCTTTCTCCTTTCCATCTGATCTCTCCTTCCATCCCTATCTCCTTTCTTCTCTCCCTCCTTCCCTTTCCTCTTTCATTTACATATTTCTTCCTTATTTCTCACTCTCCTCTTCCTCCTTTTCCTTCCCCTTTCACCTTCTCGTTCTCCTCTTCCCTTTCTCTCTCCTACGCTAACGCTTGGTCCAGATACCCGTTTACCCTCCCCTCTTCTTCCTCCCCCTCCCCCTCCTCCTTCTTCTTCTCCTCCTCCTCCTCCTCCTCCTGCCTAATAACACCTCTGCAGTGTACCTGTGTTTGCCTAACTAGACTTCTGAATGCATAAGTGAAATGGATGTGGCTTTTTACGCTGGTGTGTGTGTGTGTGTGTGTGTGTGTGTGTGTGTGATAATGGTCTCTTTAAGGGCGAAATCTCATGGCATTAGTATTAGTATTATCCTCTAAACCCCAGGCGGCTATCCAACCCCCCCCCAACACACACACACAACAGATGCTATCCACTCATTTGGCATCCACGTATCCACTCGAACATCCACCTAATTATCACTCATCCACTTATAAACACCTACACACACACTCTTACACTTATCTACTACACCCACAAATCTTTAAACCTCAAACCCACATTTCCTAAAGATATTCCCAAACATCGATACATCTTCTAATGAGTACTCAGCGTCTCCCCTCACACACATAGACATACGGAGCTCTACCATTTCACCCACCCACACCTCCGCTACACACACCCAGATCTCTTCTCACACCGTTTCATCTGTATCTCCTCCTGCCTATGCCTTTAACTCTTTCACGAGGAGAGTATCGAGGCATCTCACCTCCTGAAATTGACCTCTCTTTTGGGCACTCTTCTGAACTTTTTTTTTTATAGTGCCAGTGATTATCGGGATTTTTTTATTATTTTTATTTTCCCTTGAGCTGCAGCCTTTATTGTAAAAAAATAATCCAATGCTCTCTAGTTATGCTTTTTTTTCTTCCACTTCTCTCATTTTACCTCCTGCTTCCACTTTCTTTCCTCCCTTCCTCCCCATTCTTTATCATCTTTCTTTTTTATTTCTTTTCATGTTCTCTTTACTTCTGCTCTTCTCTTCCATTTTTCTTTCACCATTTTCCTCTCCTGCCTCACCCTCACACCCACACTCACAAGCACAACCTTACATACGAAGCTCTACCCTTACACCCACACATCCACTACGGACGCTCAGATTTCTTTTCCCACCCTCATTCTTACAACCACACAACACGAACCTCTACCTTTACACCCAAACATCCACAGCACACACACAGATCTCTTCTCCCACCCTCAATCTTACATCCACACAACACGAACCTTTACCCTTACACCCAAACATCCACTACACACACCTTCATCTCCCAGGCTCATCCTTCTATCCGCTACAGCCTCCCAGATCTTTCCTACTCCCCCCGCCCCCTTCCAACATCGCCCTCACACCCTGCCTACCCAGCCACGCCCCGCTCGCCCGTTCCCCCGCCTGTTGCAGCCCATTGAGACTAGAGGCCCAGACGGCGCTCTCATAATAGCCAATCACACGACGTGAGTTGAGGCGTTAAACCCTGATTCACGAGGCTCATGACCGCGATGCACGGCTCCCGATTCTCGCAGGACACGCCCACGGCCAGCAAGAGGAGGAGGAGGAGGAGGAGGGGGAGGAGGATGAAAAGGAACACTAGGAACAGGAAAAAGGAATAGGACGAGTTGGAGTAGAGAGAACAGGAAAAGGAAAACGAAGACGAGGAACAGGAAAAAAGGAGGAGGGCGAGTTGGAGTAGAGAGAACAGGGAAAGGAAAACGAAGAAAAGGAACATGAAAAAAAGGAAAAGGACGAGTTGGAGTAGAAAGAACAGGAAAAGGAAAACGAAGACGAGGAATAGGAAAAAGAAGACAAGGAGGAACAGGAAAAGGGAGGCGAGGAGGAAAAAAAACCATGGAAAGGAAAATGTAGAGGAAGAGAACGAGGAACATGAAAAAGAGAATTCAGAAAAAAACGTAAAAAAGAAAAGAAAAAGGTGATCAAGGAAGAAAGTACCAGTAACAAAAAAGAGAAAAAAAAACGAAAGAAAATAACAAATAGAGGAACCAAGAGAAGACAAACAAGCTAATAACGACAACAAAGAGGAAGAAGACGAAGAGGAAGAGAAGGAAACAGAAAAAGGAAAGACACAAGAATAGAAACTTGAGGAAAAGAGTAACAACAATAATAATAATAATAATAATAATAATAATAATAATAATAATAATAATAATAATAATAATAATAATACAGAGAAGAGAGACAAAGAAGAGACAGAATTAGATATAGTTAGATAGATTGATAGATTTTAATGAATAGAAATAGAGGGAGAAAAGAGAAAGAAGAGAGAGAGATAAAGATACGCTCCCACCAGCTCCACTTACGAGGGAACACTTTTGGCTGGGCGAGTGTGAGTTAAGCGGGCGAGTGAGTGGCTGGGCACTCCCCCCGCCGCTAAAAAGTGTCCTAATTGCTCGATGTTGCATGAGAAGCCCTGCAATGCCCAAATACTGCCCCCTCCATCATGCCGTAATGGGCGGGCCGTTTAAATATAGAACCGCCCCTCCCTCCCTAGCGCGCTCTCTCGCTCGCTTTTGCTCTCTCGCTCTTTACCTCTCGCTCTCTCGTTCTCGTTCACTACCTACCTACCTCCTCTCCTCCTTTACCTCTGCTGTTCTGTTTCCCTTTTCCTTCTCCTCTTCCTCTTCCTCTTCTTCCTCTTCCTCTTTCTTCTGTTCCTCGTTCACTTACTCCTGTTCTTCCCACGCTTTCTCTTTTTTCTCTTCCTCTGCTGTTTCCTTGCTCTTCTTATTCCTCCTGCTATTCTGCCTCCTCCTCCTCCTCCTCCTCCTCTTCTTCTTCTTCTTCTTCTTCTTTTTCCTCCTCCTCCTCCTCCTCCTCCTCCCTCTATTTCCGCTCCGCACTTTTCCTTTCCTCTTCAAATTATTTTTCCGCATCAGCTGTTAAATATTAGTCTGTCCTCTCTTCTATGCCTGCTACTTTTCTCTCCCTCCTTCCCTCCTCCTCCTCCTCCTCCTCCTCCTTTCCTCACTCACCTTCAATCTTTATTTCACCACATATTCTCCTCCTCCTCTTCCTACTGTTTCCTTGTTTAGCATTTTTTTTTTTTTGCATATCATCTTTCTTCCTTTTTCCGTCCTTTCTAATCCTCTCTACCTCGATATTTCTCATCTTCCACTTTTTTCTCTTACTGTTTTCCTCCTCATTTTATTTACCTTTTGCTTCCACTTTCTTTCCTCCCTTTTCATCTAATCTTCGTTATTCATTTTCCTTTTATTTATTTTCCTATTCTCTCTGCTTCTACTCTTCTCTTTCTCTTTCCTCTTTTCATTTTCATTTTTTCACACTTGCTTTACACCACTTTCATTCCTCCCTCTCCGTCTGTTTTTTTTCTTGTTAACGTTTCCTCTTTTTTCGTTTTCCCCTCAGTTATTACTCCTTCCTCTATCTATCTATCTATCCCCTTCTCCTCAATTGCCTTTATTATCATCCCTATTGTTATCTTTCCTTCTTTATTTCTTCGTCACCTCAATCATGTTTAATCGTTTCCATTTTCCTCATCATATATTTTCTTTCTTTCCCTTTCATTCTCTTTTCATTAACTTATTTCATCTCCTCTTTCTTACCTTACCTGCCTGCCTACCTGCCTCATCCTCCTCCTCTTCTTCCTCTTCCTCCTCTTTAACTAATCATAATTTACACAGAACAATAATTAAACACACTGGACTGGCAGAATTTCCATACCTCCTCCTCTTCTTCTTCCTCCTCTTCTTCTTCTTCCTCCTCCTCTTCTTCCTCCTCCTCCTCCTCCTCCTATTCCCGCTGCAGGCTTGTTTGCATCTTCTCATTTTCCCTACTACGATTTTTCTTCTTCCTCCTCCTCCTCCTCCTCCTCCTCCTCCTCCTCTGTGTACCTGTTTGCCCATTCACGCCTCCTCCTATTATTTCTCTTGATATCTCCTTTTCATTAATTTATCTCCTCCTCCTCCTTCCTCTTCCTCCTCTTCTTTCTCCTTTCCCTCCTTTTCCTCTTCCTCGTTTTCTATCTCTTTCATTTTTTTCTTTTTCTTTTTCTTTTTATTTTTCTTAGTGTTTTTGTCGTTTCTTCTTCTTCCTCTTCTCCGCCTCGTTCTCCTCCTCCTCCTCCTCCTCCTCCTCCTCCTCTTCTTCCTTGTCTTCCTCACGTTCCGACCTACCTCTCTGTTCCTCCTCTAATGAAGACAGACACATAAGGGAAACGGAAACTTTTGACCTGTCTCTCTCGTCTTCGTAACTTAATAAAGAAAAAGTTCGCTGTTTGATTATCGTTAAGGATCCGAAATACCGCCAACACCACCATCACCACCATCACTACCACCATCACCACCACCATTTTCATCAATAACAGCACCACCACCAACAGTGCCATCTACACCACTACCACAACCATCACCAAAACTACCATTACTATAACCAGTTTGACCACCCCCATCACCATCACTACCACCACCACCATAACAACCCCGAAAAATGCCATTACTCCTATAACTATCACCATTTTTTACTACTACGACTACTACCATTACTATTACTACTACTACTACTACAACTCTGCTACTACTTTTACTGCTACCACCACTACTACTACTACTACTACTACTACTACTACTACTACTACTACTACTACTACTACTACTACTACTACTACTGTTACTACTACTGCCACCACCATTAGTACAGGGATAAAATATGAAACTAGAAGAAAAATCTGAGTAAGAACTAAAAATGAAATACGAATTACAGTTTTTTTATCTTTTTTTTTTCAGTTGAGGGAGAGAAGGGAGGAAGGAAGAAGATAGGGCTTGAGGGGGAGGAGGAGGAAAAGGGGGGGGAGGAGGAGGAGGAGGAGGAGGAGGCGGATAAAAGGAGGAGGCAGGACAAAGGGAAGAAGGAAGAGGAATAATATGCAATATATCGAGGTGATTCATCAAAGGGAGACGTGGAGAGAGAGAGAGAGAGAGAGAGAGAGAGAGAGAGAGAGAGAGAATTTGACAGGCCCGATGCTTGGTTATTAGCAATGCCATACATCAGTGTTCGTCTCTCTCTCTCTCTCTCTCTCTCTCTCTCTCTCTCTCTCTCTCTCTCTCTCTCTCTCTGTGTCAGTGTAACAAAGCATGAAACGATAAGAAAACAAAAAAAGGCAAAAATCAATACAGAGAGGCGAGAAAATATGAAGAAAAATACTACAACAAAAACAACTACCGGTACTACTACTACTACTACTACTACTACTACTAGTATCACTATTACCACCAATCCCGACCCTCCCAATTACGAGATATGAGTCATGAATGAAAGTATAAGCGATTGATGCAAACGGGAAGCGATGTTTGGATATTCATGGCGTCTATTGCGGAGTATAAACGTTTGAATGCTCTGTAGTGGCGCTGTTGTGGTGTTTGGTGTGTTTGGGGGGGTTGGATCCTCTCTATGTGTCTATGTTTAGGTTGTTTATATCTGAGTCGTTGTTTTTTTCTTTGTTTCTTGTTTTTGCTCTTTGTTTGTTTTGTTTGTTTATTTGTCTGCGTGATTGTTTGTGTGTTCGTTTCTCGGTAAGTATGTGTTTATGTATGACAGTATATGTGTATAGATGATGTTATGTCTGTTTGCCTATCTATCTGCCTCCCTCTCTGTCTTGTCCGTATTTCTCTCTTTCCCGCGATGTCTCTCTTTCCCTTTCTCTTTTTTTTAATCAATCAGTTGTAACGGAAAGATAAATAAATAAATAGATAGATAATAGATAGAGAGATACAGACAGACAGACAGAGAAATGAGTTAAGTTGGACATGCATATTCAGAATAATATTATGTCCATTGCCATTTCACAATCACACGCACACGCATACAACCCCTCCCCCCCCCTCCCACCCCCCACCACACACACACACACACACACACAATACCCCCTCCCCTAACACACAATCACACAATCCACCTCCCCTCCAACATCCCCCTCTCCTACCCCTTCTCCTCCTCCTCCTCCTCCGCCTCACCTCCCCATCCACTCTGGTCCGAAAGTGCCGCGTCGAACAGTGTAATATCAATCTTTTATGCCCGCGTGGATCCATTACGCTGCTCATATCACGGTGACACAGAGACTGGGCGAGAAGGGCGCTTGAGGGATTTTAGAGGCACTTTCCGGCGTTAGGGGCGAGCATAGAGAAGGGAAATGTGTTCTTCTTCACATTGAAACAGGTGAATGAATATAGATGTTAGGCTGTTTTAGAGGGGTATACAGGCATATGATTGGGATTGATTTTAGAGCACTTTCCGGCGTTAGGGGAGAGCATAGGGAAGGGAAATGTGTTAGTAGGTCTTCTTCACATTGAAACAGGTGAATGAATATAGATGTTAGGCTGTTTTAAAGGGGTATACAGGCATATGATTGGGATTTTAGAGCACTTTCCGGCTTTAGGGGAGAGCATAGCGAAGGGAAATAGGTCAGTAGGTCTTACCAGCATTTGAATAGGGGAAGAAATATAAATGTTGAGTTGTTTTGAAGGATACTGAGTCATTTTGGGGGTATTTTAGAGGGATGGTCTGGTAGTTGAGGGATTTTAGAAGCATTTCCTAGCGTTAGGGGAGAGCATACCGAAGGGGAATAGGTCAGTAGGTCTTACCAGGATTTGAATAGGGGAAGAAATATAAACGTTGAGTTGTTTTGAAGGATACTGAGTAATTTTGGGGGTATTTTAGAGGGGTGTTCTGGTAGTTGAGGGATTTTAGAAGCACTTCCCAGCGTTAGGGGAGAGCATAGGGAAGGGAAATAGGTCTGTAGGTCTTCCCAGCATTTGAATAGGGGAAGAAATATAAATGTTGAGTTGTTTTGAAGGATACTGAGTCATTTTAGGGGGCATTTTAGAGGGGTGTTCTGGTAGTTGAGGGATTTCAGAGTCATTTTTCAGCGTTAAGGAAGGGCATACAGTAAGGAAAGGAAAAGAGTATGTTAACAGGTCTTCTCATCACTAGTAAAAGAAAATTAATACAGATGTTGAGGTGTTTTAAAGAAATATTCAGGCATTTTATAGAGATTTTAGAGGCACTTTCCAGCGTTAGGGGAGAGCACAGTAGACGGGGAAGGTCAATGATATGTTAGACTGCAAATAAGCTGAAAATCAATGTTTCTCTGTATTAATAGGTAGACTAAGTGATGAAGTTCATAATAAGTCTCATTCATTTTCCAGTTAACTTTTCGAAACAACATTCTACACATTAAGACAGTGGGTGAAAGCACGCAATACAGACCATAAACAGACTACAAAAATAAAGTTTCTATTGTATTAATAAGTAGAATAAGAGACTGAACTAACGCGAACAATCTGTCATTCATTTTTAAATTACCTTTTCGAAACTCCCTCCAACATATTAAAACACTGAGTGAAGCTACGTTATAAAGATCACTAATACAATAAAAGTAAATGCTTCTCTACAGTAATAAGTCCAACAGAAGATTGGTATAACGCGAACAATCTGTCATTCATTTTCCCATTACCTTTTCGAAACTCCCTCCAACATATTAAAACACTGAGTGAAGCTACGTTATAAAGATCACTAATACAATAAAAATAAATGCTTCTCTACAGTAATAAGTCGAACAGAAGATTGGTATAACGCGAACAATCTGTCATTTATTTTCCCATTACCTTTTCGAAACTCCCTCCAACATATTAAAACACTGAGTGAAGCTACGTTATAAAGATCACTAATACAATAAAAATAAATGCTTCTCTACAGTAATAAGTCGAACAGAAGATTGGTATAACGCGAACAATCTGTCATTTATTTTCCCATTACCTTTTCGAGGCTCCCTCCTACATACTAAGACAGTGGTTGAAGGAACGTAATACAGAACGGCAAATAAACGTTTCCCCGGCCATAAAAAGGACTTGAGGATCGGGCCAACGAGGTGCAGGGAGGGTTAATATTGAAGAGTGGCTTGTCCCCGGCTGAGAGTTTATTCAAGAAGTAATTTCATTCTCTCGAGAGTTAGGGTGATGACCTCTGTCTGTTTGCTTGTCTGCATGTCTGTCTGTGTCTGTCTCTCTGTCTATATGTATGTATGTATGTATGTATGTTTCTCAGTTTTAATCTTCGTTTTATCGTTTCTCACTCGCTCACTCATTTATTTCGAGTTTATTTTGCTTTATCTTTGAGGCTATTGCTTTTCTCTTTCTTACTTATTCCTTGTTTCTCTGTTTCTCTTTTTCTCTCTATATCTTCTTTATCTCTTCTCTTCTCTTCTCTTTTCTCTCTCTCTCTCTCTCTCTCTCTCTCTCTCTCTCTCTCTCTCTCACGAATACACATTAACTTTATTTCCAATCACACACTCTCTCTCTTTTTCCGCCTCGTCCCACAACTTCCCCTCTCTTTTTCTCCTTCTCTTTCTCTCTCTCCCTCTTCCTCTCTCTCTCTCTCTCTCCCTCCCTCCCTCCATCACCGCCACAAACACACAATCACAAACACACACATACACTCGCAATAAACACCGGGCCGGCTGAACTATGGTGTATGTGTGCGAGTGCGTGTATGTGTGTGTGTGTGTGTGTGTGTGTGTGTGTGTGTGTGTGTTAACCTGAATGCCTGACCGGATGTATGTATGTATGTATGTATATGTGTATGTATTTATGTAGGAGTGAAGGGTAGGAGGTATATGGAGAGAGAGAGAGAGAGAGAGAGAGAGAGAGAGAGAGAGAGAGAGAGAGAGAGAGAGAGAGAGAGAGAGAGAGAGAGAGAGAGAGAGAGAGAGAGAGAGAGAGAGAGAGAGAGAGAGAGAGAGAGAGAGAGAGAGAGAGAATGTCTTGAATGAGAGAAAAGAGAGACAAAGATAAAAAAACAAAAAAAAACAGCAAAAAGAGAGCGAAAGAAACAGGTTTAGAATGATAGTGAGAGAGAGGCACAGAGGTTCACAATAGGAAATAGAAAGAAAAAGAGAGAGGTTCAGAAAGAGAGAGCGAGAGAGAGAGAGGCACAGAGGTTCACAATAAGAAAGAGAAAGAAAAAGAGAGAGGTTCAGAAAGAGAGAGCGAGAGAGAGAGAGAGAGTGAGGTTGGCTGGAGCATGAGGAGCAAGAGGCATGGTTATAACAGCCAGCGCCCGCCAAACAGCCTCGTTAAACGCGCTCTCGTTACTGCGACACACGGTGAGGGCGTCTGTGTGTGTGTCGCCCTTACCGTTACCTGAGCCCGGGGTGAGGTAAGTAGCCGGGCAG
The DNA here is from genome assembly GCF_024679095.1 of Eriocheir sinensis. Taxonomy (NCBI): domain Eukaryota; kingdom Metazoa; phylum Arthropoda; class Malacostraca; order Decapoda; family Varunidae; genus Eriocheir; species Eriocheir sinensis. The sequence continues at coordinate 16,153,271 of NC_066544.1, forward strand.
GTAGGCAAGCAGGAGGGAAGGAGGAAAGGAAGAAAGGAAAAGGAGCGTTAAGGTAGAGTGCTGGTAAATAATAAGGAGGGGAAGAGGAGGAAAAATAAGAGGGTAAAGGTACATTTGTAAGAAGGAATAGACGACGGAAGGAAGGAAAGAAAAAAGAAAGGAAGGAAAAGAAAGCAAGAAAGAAAGGTAAGGGAGTGGTAAGGTAGGTAGAATGCTGGTAAATATTAAGGAAGGGAAGAGGAGGAAGAGGAGGGTAAAGTTACATTTCTAGAAAGGAATAGAGGGAGGGAGGAAGGAAGGGAGGAAGGAAAGATGGTGAGCGGTAAAGCGGATTGGAGGCAAATAATAAGGAATCGAGGAAGGAAGAAAAGAGAGAAGATACATTTGAAAGAAGCGACGAAGAAGAGGGTAAGATATATTTTAATGCAGGTAGGCAGAAAGAACGGGAGAAAGAAAGGAGGGAAGGGTGAAAGGAAGGAAGGAAGGAAGGTGAGCGGTGAGATACAATGGAGGTTTACAATCAGAAAAGGAAGAAGGAAGGTAAATATTAAGAAAGGGAGGAAGAAGAGGTAGGTAAACTTACATTTGTAGAAAGGGAAGAGGTAGAGAGGTAGAGAGAACAGGGACAAGAATTCAGATAGCAAGAAAGAGGGAGAGAAATCAGGAGGGAAAGAGAACAGAAGAGAAAGATAGAGATAGAGAGGACGGGATGGAAGGATACAGAAGGCAGCAAGAAGAGGAAACAAGAGGGAAAGAGAGACATAAATAGAGAGGTAGAGAGAACAGGAGGCAAGGATTAAGAGAGCAAGGAGGAGGGAAAGGAGCCAGGAAGGAGAGAGAGAGAGAGAGAGAGAGAGAGAGAGAGAGAGAGAGAGAGAGAGAGAGAGAGAGAGAGAGAGAGAGAGAGAGAGAGAGAGAGAGAGAGAGAGAGAGAGAGAGAGAGAGAGAGAGAGAGAGAGAGAGAGAGAGAGAGAGAGAGAGAGAGAGAAAAACAGGACGCAGCGATTCAGAAAGCAGGATCATGAGGAAACAGAGACGAAAGAGAGAAAGACACAGAGACAGAGAGATATAGAGAAACAGGAGGTAGAGATTCAGAAAGCAGGTTGATGAGGAAATAGGAAAAGAGAGAGAGAGACAGACAGAGAGAGAGATATAGAGAAACAGGAGGCAGCGATTCAGGCAGGTAAGCTTGTTTAGAGGTGGACAGGTAATGTAGCCAAGCACCGGCCGTGAGAATGACTAAGGAATAGGTACTCAAACAGGCCCTCGAGCGTTCATGAGCCCCGCGTCGGCCCGGGAGGTTCGTTCAACGCTCCACGGTCCTTGTCATACGCAGGGAGGCCCGTTTTGCGACCGTTGTACGCATGGTAATCTCTCCTCCTTCTCCTTCTTCTCCTCCTCCTCCTCCTCCTCCTCTGCCTTCTCCTCTTTCTTCTCCACTTTCATTCACTGTCAACTCTTTACTCGTGTTTATAATGTCTTTTTTGTTTTTTATTTAGTTTTCTTGTTTGTAATAGATAAATACATAGATAAACAGATAGATAGAAAGACAGATAGATAGACAGATGGATAGACAGACGGACCGAGAGAGGTAAACAGAGAGATGGATAGGTACTTAGCGTGCATTTGTACTTGTGTGTGTGTGTGTGTGTGTGTGTGTGTGTGTGTGTGTGTGTGTGTGTGTGTGTGTGTGTGTGTGTGTGTGTGTGTGTGTGAGTCTGTCTGTCTGTCTGTCTGTGTGTACGCCCATAAATTCTAATGACGAAGTGAGAAATTCGAGGCCACACGACTGAAATTCTGACGCGCAGCTGAACCTATGTCAACAGAACGGCCCGCCATGTCTGTCTGCGTGTGTGTGTGTGTGTGTGTGTGCCAATGCCGTTATCTCAGTAATAGGTTCAAATACGTTATGTTCTGCCTACTTTTATGGCAAGGAAGAAAATGGGAAATGGGAAAGAAAAATCCGCGAGAATCGAAAACGTTGCTACCTATAACATAAAGAGGAGAACGAGATACATAAAAATAAAACAGTAAAAAGGGAAATGATGAAGAAATAAAAACATCAGAGGAAAAAGAAAGATATAAATAGAAATGGGAAGGAAAAGCCGCGAAAATCGAAAACGTGACAAACTATATTATAAAGAGGAGAACGAGATAGATAAACATAAAAGAGTAAAAAGGAAAATCAAGTGTAAATAGGAACACTAGAGAATAATGAAAGATATAAATAGAAATCCTGAATTCATAACGCTATATATTGCGAGAAAGGAGAACAATATTATAAAGAGGATAACGGGAAATACAAACAATATGTGAAAATAGAAACAGTAAGATACATAAAAAGAGACGTATACATAAACATCAACATTGAAACATATCAGAGTGTATTATGAAAAAGAAGTTAGATAGATAGATAGATAGATAGATAGATGGATAAACACTAAAATGAGAATATAAAGAGATAGGAATAAAAATAAACTGAAAAATAAAAATATACAAAGAAGTCAATGAAATGCAAATAAATGAAAATAGAGAAATAATATAGAAAAATAGTATAGACAAGCCATTATAGGAAAAGACAGAAATAACTAGACATATCATATGTGTGAAAAAAGGGAAAAAAAACAGGCAATATAAGACCGGTATAGGAAATTGTAAACCCAATGATCCAATTCTTGAAATCATAACAGCGATGAAAAAGATGACAAAGAAAATTCAGTCAGGCAATATCGAGAGAGAAAGAATGACAGACAGACAAACAGACAGACAGACAGGCAGAGGAAGGAAGAAAGAGAAACAAGACAAACGGTAAAACTGTCAGAAAAAGATTGCAGATTGAAAGAGTGATTGAAAGACAGACAGACGGGGTGATCGATACAAGGACCGCCGAAAGAGAGCCTTCTGACAGTGACGAATGAGACGAAGAGGCGAAGAAATGGGCGAAAAAAAAGAAAGAAAGGAAAAATAGAAAGTGAAGGAAAATAAAGAGATAAAAAGAAAATACAAACAAAACCGATAATGGTGTAATGAGAGAAGGTAAAATTAATAAGTTATATACTGAGAGAGAGAAAGATAAGGAGAGAGAGAGAGAGAGAGAGAGAGAGAGAGAGAGAGAGAGAGAGAGAGAGAGAGAGAGAGAGAGAGAGAGAGAGAGAGAGAGAGAGAGAGAGAGAGAGAGAGAGAGAGAGAGAGAGAGAGAGAGAGAGAGAGAGAGAGAGAGAGAGAGAGAGATTATTTTACTTTCCCTCCGGTGGTGTGATGAAGTAGTTCTCACTCCCTTTGGACAACCGCGAAGGGAGGGAGAGAGAAAAGGGGGAAGAGGGAGAGAAAAAGGGAGGAGAGAATGGAAGGATGGGAAGAGGGACGGAAAGGAGAAATAGACAAATGGGAAGAGGAGAAATGAAGGAAGGAAGAGAGGGAAGTAAGGAAGGATGAAGTGACGTGAGAGATAACGTGAGAGAGAGAGAAAGAGAGAGAGCGAGAGAGAGTAAGAGAGTAATCGACAAGGAAGAAAACATAAACACAAGAAAGAGGAAGGCGAAAATAGACTGAGTGAGTGACTGATTGATGGAGCAAATTTCTTTCTTGACGGACGAAGAGGAGGAGGAGGAGGAGGAGGAGGAGGAGGAGGAGGAGGACAGGGGGAAAATCTTGTGCCTGGAAAAGAAAGGGAGAGGAAAGAAAGGGAGAGTTTTTGAACCCAAGGAAAGAAAAATACGAAACACGTAAGGAAGGAAAAAGGAAGAAAGGGAGGAAGAACAAAGAAGAGAGAAAGAGGGAGGGGAAGGAAAAGAGGAGGAGAGCAAGGAAATAAAATCTAGACAGGAAAGGAAAAGGAGGAGGAGGAAGAGGAGGAGGAAAAGGAGGAGGAGGAGGAGGAGGAGGAGGAGGAGGAGGAGGAGGAGGAGGAGGGAAAAAACGACCTAATGGAGAAAAAATAGCACTAGGAGAGAGAGAGAGAGAGAGAGAGAGAGAGAGAGAGAGAGAGAGAGAGAGAGAGAGAGAGAGAGACTAATAGTAGCATAGTAGTATAAGTAGTAGTAGTAGTTGTAGTTACAGTTGTTGTTGTTGTAGTAGGTGGTGGTAGACAGAAAAGGTCAGAGGAAGGAAGGGAGAAAGAGGAGCAGTAAAAATAAATATAAAAGAAAGAACAAAAACGAAAAAAATATTGGAGAAGAAAAAGAAGAAACGATGAAACTGTAACCAAGAAAAGATATTGTGATGGGAAAGAGAAAATAAAAAGCGGAGGAGGAAGGGGAAGGAAACAGAGGAGGAAAAAGAACGGAAGAAGAAGGAATAGGAGAATAGCAAAGAAAAGTATGATAGGTTTCAATTTGCTTTACTTTTTATTAATCACGTTTTCTCTTATTGTATTTATCATTAGGAGGAAGAGAAAGAAAAAAGCAGAAAAAAAATAGCGAAAATAACAAAAATAGGTTGCAATTAGTTTTCTGTTTTCATTAATCACGTTTTTTCGCCTTTTATTTCTCATTTACAAAGGTGAGAGAAAATACAGAAGGAAGGGGAGAAAAAGAGGAGGAGGAGGAGGAAAAAAAAAAATAAATAAAATAAAACAGATTGCAATTCATAATCTCTTTGCATTAATCTCATTTCTTTTATTTTTATTTATTCATTTATTTATTGTATTCATATATTTTTTTACAACAAAGGAAACAGCTCAAGGGCACACAAAAAAAGATAACAATAATAATGACAAAAACCGCTACTCGCTGCTCCTTATTATTTTATTGTGTTATTTTTATTGTTATTTTTTTCCTCTTATTCTACTTTTCCTTTTTCCAGGTGAGAGAAAAAAAATCTACTAAGGAGTTTTTCATGAAGGAGAAATTCTTCGTGGCAAAGTTTTTTTTTTTTCCTCTTCTCTCTTTTTTTTTTACCTCCAACCGGAAATATTAAACCATGAAAGAAAAAAAGAAAAAGAGAGAGAAAAGGAGAAGAGAAAAGTGCGCCTATCATAACGCTTTTAGTGAGGGCCCTTCTCTCTCTCTCTCTCTCTCGGGTAAAAACGCTTCGAACATTGTCTTGTCTTTTTCTAGATTTAATGTTATTCTCCTCCTCCTCCTCCTCCTCCTCCTCCTCCCCCTCCTCCTTCTTCTCTTCTTCCTGCTCATCTTCCTGCTCATCTTCCTCGTTCTCTCCTTCCTGTTTCTTTTTTATGAATGTTTTTTTTTTCATATCTGGGCAATCTTACGAGAGAGAGAGAGAGAGAGAGAGAGAGAGAGAGAGAGAGAGAGAGAGAGAGAGAGAGAGAGAGAGAGAGAGAGAGAGAGAGAGAGAGAGAGAGAGAGAGAGAGGTTAGAAAGTTTTGTTTAGTCGGCGCAACATCTGTGGTCATATGCCGGAGAGAGACAGAAGGGGAAGGAATTATAGGAGAAGAGAACAGATCCCAGGAGACAGGACACAACCCCCGATTAATACCTGGTACCCATTCACTGCTGGGTGGACAGGGGCGTAGGGTATCGGAAAAGCCACCCAATTTTTTCACTCCGCCCGGGAATCGAGCCCGGGCTCTCTCGGTTGTGAGCCGAGTGTGATAACCACTGCACCACGAAGCCCCCGAGAGAGAGAGAGAGAGAGAGAGAGAGAGAGAGAGAGAGAGAGAGAGAGAGAGAGAGAGAGAGAGAGAGAGAGAGAGAGAGAGATAGAGAGTATAAAGAAGATATATACCGACAAGTAAACTCCGAGAACTAACCAGATAGACACAGCAAGAAATAACACACACACACACACACACACACACACACACACACACACACACACACATACACACACACACACACGCACACCCTTACCTAACCCCTACCCAACCACCCCACTACATCCTCGCCCCCCCCTCCCTCCCCTCCCACAAACACACAGACACACACGCACTGATAAATACCACAATCTCTCTAATGGACGCCCCGTGGCTCCGCTCAGCTCCACATTACCTCCACACTTGCCTCCCATCTCCACCCATTAACACGGATTCCACGGCGACCCAAAATTTATTCTCCCAAACACGCTGCGCTGCTTGTTGTGGAGTTCTCGGTCTCAGCATCAGTCTCCTCCTCTCTGTCTTCATCTCCCTCAGCATCCTTTCTCCATCTCTCTGTATCTTTCCCTAAGTCCTTATCTTAGCCTCTCTCTCTCTCTTTTATATCTTCTCATAGCTCCAATCTCCCTCATTTTCTAACGCTATTTCTCTATTTCTTCCTTCCTCTGTCTGTTCTCCACTTCCTCTCTTTATTCTTCTTTGCTTCCTTTCCTTTCTCTTGTCTTAATTGATTATCTCTCTCTCTCTCTCTCTCTCTCTCTCACGAACCCTCTCTCCCTTTTTCCTTATTTTACTTCCTCTCCTCCTCCTCCTCCTCCTCCTCCTCCTGATCTTCTTCCCCTTCCTCTTTCTTGTTCATTGCTCTACCCTTTCTTTCCTCCCACCTGTTTTGCTTCCTTACCCTTCCTTTTGTCCCTCCTCCCTATTCTTCCCTTATCTCTTTTCCTCCCATCCTCTCTTGTCTAATCACATTTTCTCTCCCATCCAAATTGTAACTCTCCTTTCCTCTCCTTTCCCTTCTCCTTCTCTTTATCTGCCTCCTCCTCCTTTACAGACTTGCACGATCTCATACGAAGAAAAATAAATAAAAAAAACGCAAAAACTACTTGAAAGAAATCTCCCGCAAAAAGGAAACATTAGGGGAAAAGGAGAGTCGTAAGAAAAGACACACAAAAAAATAACGCAGTAAGAAACGGAGAATGACATTAGAAACTTTGAAATTATAAATATTCAACAAAAAAGGGAGAATCAGAAGGAGAAAGAAAACTCGTGTAAGAATAAAAGAAAGCACAGAAAGAAACGTAGATCGACAAAAAGAAAAAGAAAATCAGAAAAAAGTATAAATAAACGAAAGGAGTAGCAACAAGATTTAATTATTACTTTGCAAATAAAAAAAGGAACCCTAAGAATAATTAACAACAGAGATACAGAAGACATTCACAAAAAAGAAAGAAATTACCTAAAGCAGAAATTCGCAAAAACAAAACTAGAAACCAGAAACACAAGAAGATAAGAGAGAGAAAATAAAAGCTGAATAGCGAAAAGACAAAACAAAAACAACAGCAACACAAGAAGATATATGTACCCGTAGAAAAAAAAGCATTATTGCAACATCTTTTTAAAACATAGAAGTACAGCAACATGCAACACTAAAAATAATAGAATACCCAAGAGGGATAAAACAAATGCAACACAGCAATAAAAGAAAGAAACGACAGTCAAGGTTAGAAAGAAAGATGAAACGAAAAGTGAAACAAAAGAAATACGTCGAGGGAGAAAAAAAATGTAACAGGCTGGATAGAACACATTGGAAAAAGAAGGTTTCTGAGAGAGCTTCGACCACGGGAGAGACAAAAAAAAAACCCTACAGTGAAGGCTAGAAAGCTGAAACAAAAAGTAAAACAAAAGAAAATCGTCAAGGGAAAAGGAAATTATTAATAGGCTGGACAAGCACATTGATAAAAGGTTTCTGAGAGTTTCAACCACGCAAAAAAAAGCCAAAAATTTTCACCCAGGACTTCAAAAACACTCGAAATATAAAGAAAATGGAAAATAAATCACCAAGGAATGAAATGTCTACAAAACCTCAAGGAAAAAGAGCAAATAATAAATAAATGCAGGCCGTCAGAGTTAACATAGAAATGGCATTGGTAAAAATAATAATACAAAGAGCGCACACACACACAAACCAAAAAGAAAAATGAAAGATAAAAATCATTTGGTGGAAAAAAGTGTCTGACGAAATAAAGAAAAAACACGAAAGAAAAAAAAAACTTAAATACTTCTCAAGGTAACATACGAGGCAGGAAAGTAAAATAAGTTACAAATAAGGAGATCAAGAGGAGAAGAAGGGAAGTTTGAAAAGGAGGAAAGGAAATGAAAGTCAGCCAGAAAGAATGATTTAAAGGGCAAGGGAAAAAGCAACCACAAGAAACAACAGAAAAATAGAAAGAACTGTTAAAAAAGAGAGGGAGCAATGTAAATAATAGAAAAAAATAGCAAAAATAATAAGAAAAGACGATAAGGAAGACGAATAAAATAGAAGAATAGAGGGAATGATTTAAAAGTCGGACAAAAAAATAGAAAGAATGGAAAAAATAGCAAAGAATAATAAGAAAAAAATGACAAGGAAGACTAATAGAATAGAAGAATAGAAGGAATGATTTAAAAGTCGGACAAAAAATAGAAAAAATGAAAAAAATAACATAGAATGATGAGAAAGAATGATAAAGAAGACTAATAAAAAGACTACAGGATTTATTTAACAGACAAGGAAACAGCATAAATGAGAAACCATAGAGCAAGGACTGTTTAATAGGTTAGGAAAATAATAGAGAGAAAAGAAAGAATAACAGAGAATAATAAGAAAAGAATGACAAAAGAATAGAAGGAATTATCAAAGGATCAGGGGGAAGCATCCGGGGAAATATTTAAACACCAAATGGAGTCACGCCACGGAGGTAATAAAAAAAAAACACAGCGAAATAACTATACAAAAAAAGTGTGGGCTGGAAGGAAATAAATAAAAAAGCGAAAAAGCAAAAAAAAAAAAAAGAAAAGGAGGAAATTACTGAAAGGCGGGAAATGGTGTAGATGGAAATCAATACAAAAAAGAAAAAAAAGTTTGATACAGTGCAAAAAAAAAAAATGAAAAGAAAAACAAAGAAACGAGAAAATAAAGAACTGCAAATGTGCAAATAAAAAATGAACAAATGAGGATCTCGAGTTTTATAGCTTTTATCTTTTAGGCACAAGCTTCTCTCTCTCTCTCTGTATGTATTTGTATAAGAAACGATATTAAAAGAGAGAGAGAGAGAGAGAGAGAGAGAGAGAGAGAGAGAGAGAGAGAGAGAGAGAGAGAGAGTATGTGGACAAGTTTCCGTTCGATCATAACTTCCTCTCATTGTCACAAACAGACAATAATATTTATCGGGAATTTTCTTATCAAGTCTCACAGTGATACGCACTTCGATTTATTATGAGAGAGAGAGAGAGAGAGAGAGAGAGAGAGAGAGAGAGAGAGAGAGAGAGAGAGAGAGAGAGAGAGAGAGAGAGAGAGAGAGAGAGAGAGAGAGAGAGAGAGAGGAGAGAGGAGAGAGAGAGAGAGAGAGGAGGAGAGAGAGAGAGAGAGAGACAAGAATGGGAAATGGGGAAAGTCTGTCTGTCTGTCCCTTTGTATGTATGTATGTATGTATGTAAGTATGTATGTATGTCCTTTAACTATAAAACAATGAACGTAAGACGCCTTTAGCACATACTCTCTCTCTCTCTCTCTCTCTCTCTCCACCTTGTAATTTGGTAACTTTCCTTACGTCTCATCACCCACCTCTCTCTCTCTCTCTCTCTCTCTCTCTCTCTCTCTCTCTCATTCGTCAAAGGGCTTCAATAACACTATTAATAAACACACACACACACACACACACACACACACACACACACACACACACACACTAACAGGCTTATGTAAAACCATTTCAAACACTAAAGCTCCGTGTGTGCTTCATCAACCATCTCTCTCTCTCTCTCACTCGTTAGTCACTGGGATAAAAAATGACGAGAAAAACAAACAATGTAGTACTCCGATTCACTGATGCGCTAACAGATTCACACACTCGCTCGAATGAAATACGCATCCAATCCCGTCTCTACTGAACTCTTACCAAGGCATTCTGTCATTAGTTAGACGTCTGATGAGAAAATACGCGTTTTTACCAAGACAAGGAAAGACGAAGAGACAGCAAACCGAGGTAATTATAATATAGATAGATAGAGATATACATAGATGAGGTAAAGGAACAGACAGATGGATAGAGATATATATAAGATAAGTGTGTAGGAAATCTAAAGGAAAGACGAACAGACAACAAACCGTGGTAGATTTGATATACATAGATATAAATATACATAGATGATACAAAGGAATAGATAGATGGATAGAGATGTATATAAGAGGATGAGTGTATAGGAAAAAGCAATTAAGTATTATGAATGAAAGTATAAGGTGGAAGAAAGTGTGGGAGACAGAGGAAGAGAGGTAAATCGATTATGTTAAGGTAGACTGACCAAAGAAGACGCGAGATGATAATGGAAGAGGATCGTATAAGTAAGAAGTAAGTATGACAAGACCAGTGATGAGTTAAAACAGAGTCAAGGAAGAGAGGGAAACAGAGGAAGATGTGTATTGATAGTGTAGAGAGACACGACATCAACAAACAACAGTGCAGGAGACTCATAAACAACAACAGTGATGAAGATGAAGAGAAAAAAAAGAAACGTCACAGAAAGAAAAAGAAACTTGTCACAGAAAAAAAGAAAGGTGTCACTGAAAAACGATCACTTCTTGTACTCGCTTCGTTGAGGCAAAAGTGAAACAGAAAAGGGTTAAATAATGACGTCATGGATGCACTCACCAACATACTCATGCATAAAAGGAAACGCTAATAAAGGAAAACGTTAATAAACACATACACATTAATTGCCTGTTGCACTTCACCTTTATGCAAATTTTCAGGTGACGCATCAAGTTAATTAGGTTATAAAATAATACATAAAACAATACATTGATGAACTTTTAAATTAATTACCTGTTTCATTTCACTATACATCAAATTTACGAGCGCCAAGTTCATTATTTCATTATCAAATTTAAAAACTGCTGCCTGTTCTATTACCCTCTAGTAAAATTTGTTAATCACTTAATATCTAGTTACCATATAAGTGTTTTTGTTTTGAGAAATATGCAGTAAAGATGGCAAACTTTAATTACTTTCTCTCCATAATAAGACAAAGCTATTTACAAAGGCACCATCTCGCTTTTCTACTAAATATACGATTGAATACCTTATAGTTTTTTTTTTGGTCAATGCTCACCAGAAATTACGCACTAAATCATTGTTAGATCATTCTTCATGTGAATCAGTTGCTTTCGGAATGTTTATATGAAAGAAAATACAAAACTTGAAGATACTATGACGATTAGAAGTAAGAAGTACACTCTGTCTGGCCATATCAATAGTGGGACGGATAACAAACGGACAACCAGAGTAAGAAAGTGACGGTCCAGGAACCACATTCTCAAACACTTCGCCACTAACACACTCACATTTGACAGGACATTCGTAGGAGTTTGGGGCGTTTCCAGCGGTACGTTTATGACCCCGGTGGTAGGTTGACCCTTCGTCTGTACCATGAACGTGGAAATACACTCATGCAAACCCGATTAATCTCCTTTTCGGCCTCTAGAAATGATTAACTTGAGAGGTAGAAGCGTTTGTGAATACCGAGGCAGGCAGTGTGTTAGTCGGGGCAGGTAGAGTAGAGGGAGGAAATGTAATAATAGATGCATTGCCGGAGCAGGATGGAGCGCACTAATGGCAATCAGAGAGAGCTTAAAGACGCTAGGATATAATTTGTACTGCGGGAACTAGTAATGGTAGAATATAATGATGATGATGATGAGGAGGAGGAGGAGGAGTTTTTTTTTTAATTCAAGGGAAGCAGCTCAAAGGCGTAAAAAGAAGGACAGCAAAAATATAAACAAAGACATCAATAAAAAAACAAAGACAGCAATAAAAGAATAAACAAAGACTGCAATAAAAAAAATAAAGACAACAATAAGAAAAACAAAAGCAGCAATATAAAATGAAATAAAGACAGCAATAAAAAAACAAAGAAAGCAACAAATAAACAGCAATAAAAAATGAAACAAAGACAGCAATAGAAAAACAAAGACAGCAATAAAAAACAATGACAGCAATGAAAAACAATAAAAATAAAGACAGCAATAAAAAAACAAAGATAGGAACAACAACAACGAGGAAAAAAAAAAAAGCTGCGCCCTCCTCCAACAACAACAACAACAACAAAAAAAAAATAACGAGAGGTCAGAAGAGAGATCAATTCCGATGATAATAATGATGATGATGGTAACACAAATAATCCCCTTTTTAACTCTTTACTATTGATAATGATAATAACTCCATCTGTTAATGCGCTGATCCGCTGATATCAGGTTACGATTAAGTGTCGAAAAAAATATCATTAATACGGATGAACCGAATTTTATGATAAGGACTTTCTGCTAATACAACGAAATATGCTTACTCGATGATCCAATAACACTAGAAAATAAGCTTTTTTTCGTGTTATGCTTATCTGATTGCAGTCATTCTTCTTTGGTCTTAATAATGTTCAAAGCACAATGTTTATTAACTAGTGGATGTTTTAAGTTATGAAAAATTGAGATGGAAATGAGGGATTGATGCAGAACTTTTCTATTGAATTTTAATCTTAAAGTCTTAATCACACTACAAAGGTTAACGTGATAACTTGTCAATCCATTAATTTGGCGCGATAGAGAAAGAGCTTTGATGTACAAGCGTCTGTAGTATTATCAAATTACTACATAAGAAAGGTTTGATTCGTTCGTGATTTTTTCCTTCTATTTTTTAATAATAATAATAATAATAATAATAATAATAATAATAATAATAATAATAATAATAATAATAATAATAATAATAATAATAATAATAATAATAATAATAATAATAATACCTATCTCCTTACATACTAACTCCCTAATTGATTATTCTGGGGTTATAAACTAAGTGGATTACATATACATTGTCCGGACGCAGCAATTATCTCATCAAATCAGTACATAAGAAATTGTATGAGTCATTTTCCTTTTTGTTTTTAAGTTTACTAATATTACCTATCTCTTTACCTACTAACTCCCTAATTCATTAATCTGCAACAATAAATTAAGTGGCTCACACAAACTCTATCCGGACACAGCAATTAGTCTTATCGAATCAGTGCTTAAAAAGAGTTGTAGGGGCGCGGCCATCACGTTACGGTGTTCCCATAACGACACAAAGCCTTGCTAATTCTGGGACCCATTAATCAGCCGTGGAGAGCATCAATATTTTCAGCGCTTATCAATATTCAAAGGGAATCTACGTGACTATATATACTGTATCGTGTGTTCAGATGGTGGTTGTTCACGGGTAGGCGAGCATATAGGTAGATAGGTAGATCGGTAGGTAAGGAGGAAGGTAAGGAATGAGAGAGGTTAGAAGGTAGATAAGTAAGTAGATAGGTAGAAGGTGAGTTGATCAACAGATACAATCAAACGTACCGGTTTACGCTCGACGCGCCATCGCAAAAGCTGGGATTGGCTCTAAAGCTTTATATATATAAAAAGACAGTTTCATACGACAGCGTTAATTGAATTAAATGTTTTAAAACAATTGGTTTCACACGACCATGAATATTTGGTGATCGTTGCGGAGTAAATATATAAAATAAAAGTATAGCATGCCAGTAGGTCAGTGCACGGATTTTACAATCGTTTACCAAGAAATTATTGTTTTAACTTTACAAATACTCCATTACAGAAAATAAAGAAAAAAGAGACTACAAAAAAACAATACAGAAAACAAAGAATAAAAAAACAGACTACAGAAAATAAAGAAAAAAGATACAAAAAAACAGAATACAGAAAATAAAGAAAAAAAAAACGACTACAGAAAACAAAGAATAAAGCTTCCATGAAACAATATAACATAAATAATAAAGATACCGTTTTTTCCAGAGTTAATCTTTAATCAAACATCATAATGCGACATTCATCGAGTATCATAATTACTTAGTCGAACATTAATTCCATTTTATACATTCACTAACGAGGCGTCGATGAATACATTTCAAACTTCCACAAAATAACACAAAAGGCAAAATTAATACAGTCCCAGTTTTCCCCAGCGTCCAGCTTTAATAAATCATACCAACGAGAGTCCACTACTTGACAATTACTTTGCCAGGCGTCAATACAATCGTTAATGCGCGGATACAATGCAGAGAGAGCGATTCAGGCCAACATATAGAGCTGCGTAAATACACTGATGGAATCGACGACTCTTTGGAAGGCACTCGAACCCTCCAAACGATTCCATATAGTTGTAAAAAATGAGGCGATAGAATACAAAGAGCGAGCGTCAAGCCTACATATAAACCTAAACTAATACATTAATAGCATCGCTCACTTTTGAAGCACACTGAAACCAAAGCTAATCCAAAGGTAAAAAGTGTGGTGATACAAAGCAAAGAGTGCGATTCAGGCCTACATATTGAGCTCTACTAATACATTAATGGGATCGGAAACTTTTTAAAACTCAGTAAACCCTAGCGATTCCAACGGGCGATGCCATATGGTGCAAAACAAGGCCATTCAATACAAAGAGTGGGTTTCAAGCCTATATCTAAAGCACTTCTAATACGTTAATGGCATCGACGCCACTGAACGCAGGCGGGTCCGGAAAAATGCTCTGCCGTATGGTGAAAAATGAGTGCCATAAAGCGTGTGTACGAGTAAGGCTTTTTAGAGATTAATATAACTGGTTTAAGTCATTAGGCAGAACGCATTACTGCCTTTTATGACGCCCTGCAGAACGCCAAAATGCATGAGGCCAATTTAAATAACAGAAAAGCTAGTATTTCTCTCTCTCACACCGACACACTCACACTCTCACTCTCTCTCACACTCACACACTCACACACACACACACACACACACACACGCTTATCAATAATCAACAGGAATCGAGTGAACGTGCGTGACTACTGTATCGTGTGTTCAGATGTTGGTTATGCACAGGTAGGCAAGTATATATGTAGGTAGGTAGATGAGTAAGTACAGAAGAAGGTAAGGAGGGGGAGAGGTAAGAGGGTAGAGAATGAAGTAGATAGATAGAAGGTGAGTTGATAAGCAGATACACTTAAGGAAACAGGTAAATATATAGAGAGATAAAGGTTAGGTAGGTAGGCACAAAGGTGAGTTGATAGCCAGATACAATTAAGCAAACAGGTTGAAAGGAGCACACAGGTAAATAGGTATGTAATGAACTAATTAGATAAGTGCTGAGAGAGAGAGAGAGAGAGAGAGAGAGAGAGAGAGAGAGAGAGAGAGAGAGAGAGAGAGAGAGAGAGAGAGAGAGAGAGAGAGAGAGAGAGAGAGAGAGAGAGAGAGAGAGAGAGAGAGAGAGAGAGAGAGAACGAAAAAATAAATAATTACACGCATTAACAAGGCCATGGGGATTTTACAGCCAACACACGTCATACACTTAATATATTTGTTAACTATATTTGGCGGCTTAAAAATATCACAGAGAAAAAAAAGGGATTAAAAAAATAGTAAAATAAATAACACGAGTGAGTACATTATCTTTTTTTCGACTTTCTTTTCTCCTGGTTAGTAAAACATTCCATATCATGCCAGGGTACGTGTGTGCGTGTGCGTGCGTGCGTGCGTGTGTGTTGGTGTGGATGTGCAATACTACATCTCTTAGCTTCAAAATATTATGCAACGTACCCTCAATATTATTACGACAAACTATTAACTTGTAATGAGCCGCTCTATGTGATGTGAGCGTGTGTGTGTGTGTGTGTGTGTGTGTGTGTCCATGGTATTGTGAATATATATTTTCCCAACACGGAGAAATACAATGTGTCAGATGTCGAGGAGGAGGAAGAGGAAGAGGGGGGAGGATATGATAACAGAGGAGGAGAGAATATAAGAGTAGAAGAGAAAAGAATAAAAAGAGTAGAGATGAAGACATGAAAAATGAAGAATGGAAAAGTAGAAGGAAGAGAAGTGATATTAAATAAACAAGAGGAGATACAAGAAAAAAAGGAGAATAAGAAGGAGGAGGAGAGAGGATAATATGAAGAAAGACGAGAAGTAGAATCAGGTATCTGTCATATGAATGATCTAGTTTCGTGTCATGTTCATAAAAGTTTCAGAGGCCGACCAATATTCAACAGAGTAAGGGAGAATGAAAGCGGATTATATTTAGACAGATTTACGTAAGATTAAGCGTCCATCTTATGAAACGTCAAGGGAAGTTAGTATATGCAAAGTTAAAGTATTAATTAGCTTAGGTAAGATTGTGAAAGGTGAGATACGGTATAATATGTTGAAATTATATACGGAAGGAATGGTGGTGTTGGATACTGTAAGGAAAGGTAAGGTTAGGCCATCATAAGAAAGGTGAGGTTAAATAATATAAATATGTAAAGATAAGGATTAATTCGGTTAGGTAAGGTTGGGAAAGGTGAGATACGGTATAATGTGTTGAAATTAGATTAGAAAACGTAGGGAGAGGTGGTGTTGGGTACTGTTAGGAAAGGTAAGGTTAGGCCATCATAGGAAAGGTGAGGTTCGGTACTATAAATATGCAAAGTTAGGGGTTAATTAGGTTAGGTAAGGTTGGGAAAGGTAATGTGTGTTGAAATTAGATTAGAAAACGTAGGGAGAGGTGGTGTTGGGTACTGTTAGGAAAGGTAAGTTTAGGCCATCATAGGAAAAGTGAGGTTCGGTACTATAAATATGCAAAGTTAGGGGTTAATTAGGTTAGGTAAGGTTGGGAAAAGTAATGTGTGTTGAAATTAGATTAGAAAACGTAGGGGGAGATGGTGTTGGGTACTGTTAGGCAAGGTAAGGTTAGGCAATCATAGGAAAGATGAGGTTAGGCCGTATAAATACACAGACCTTGGAACTAATGAGGTTAGATAATGTTGAGAAAGGAGAGATAAGGAATTATGTGGTGAAATTAGATTAGGTAAGGTTAATAAAGGTGAGGTTGGGTATGGTTAGTAGAAGTAAGGGTAAGTTACGTTAGAAAAGGTAATATTAGGAAAAGCAATGTTAGAATAGGTAGTTTTAGGAGAGGTAAGGTTAGGAAAGGTAAGGATATGTAAAGTTATATATTGTTAAGATAGGTTAGGTTAGGTAAAATCAGAGAAAGCGAGGTTAAGTAAGTCTAGGCAGAGTAAGATCAAAGGAGTAAAGTCAAGCAAGGTTAACTGAATTAGAAAAACAGTTAAATGATGTAGAAAAGGTAAGAATAAGTAAGAAAATGTGATGAAAGGTGAAATCAAAAGAAGGTCGAGGGAGATTAAGTCAATTATCAAAGAAAAAAAAATGGACTGACTTTAAAAATATCCACCGATTAATTAACGAATAAAAAAAAAATCTTTCTCCCCAGAACTCAAAAATGTTTCGGGTAAAAGAATATTTGGTTGAGAATAACGCCAGAGGTAAAGGTCAGAGGAGGTAAAGTAATATCATGTGAAGTAATATCAGGTAGAGTCTTTCGGGAACAGTAGAGGAGAGAAAGATTGCGAAAGACGGCAGGCAAAGGTGAGGTTAAGCCAGGTCAGGTAAGTTAATTATATCCAGGAAGGTGAGGTCAGCTTCCTGGTGTAAAATATATGTTGCAATACCTGAGTTAGTGTGTGTGTGGGGGGGGAGGGGGAGGAAGTTGTGTGGGGGAAAGTGTGTGTGTGTGTGTGTGTGTGTGTGTGTGTGTGTGTGTGTGTGTGTGTGTGTGTGTGTGTGTGTGTGTGTGTGTGTGTGTTTCTCTTTCTGTCTGTCTCTCTGTCTTTCTGTTTGTTTGTTTGGTCTGTCTCACTGCATGACTGACAGTGTGTTTCTATCTGTCTGTTTGTCTATCTGTCTGTCTGTCTAATTGCTTCTCTGTCTTTATGTGTGTCAACCTCTCTGCTGTCTGTCTGTCTGTCTGTTGTTTTGCCTTGCCTCTGCCTGTCTCTCTGTCTGTCTGTCTGTCTACCTGTCTGTTACTATTCTCTGTTCCCTGTTTCGACTCTTCCTGGATCTGTCTGTATTTCATATCATCATTTTTGCCACACGCTCAAGTTTGCGAGTCAGTACAGCACCACGTTGAGCTCGTGTTTCAAGCCCCCAGCACTGTGGCTTTATTTCAATTCACCTCAGAGGAAAATATATGGCTAAAATATGGATGAATAAAGGTATTCTAATTATTATATCGTTCATTTGTTTTATAGCGGTACTGTTGTTAATTAGTCGAAGTGGTTGTGGAGGTATTATTTTTATTATTATTATTATTATTATTATTATTAGTAGTAGTAGTAGTAGCAGTAGTAGTAGTAGTAGTAGTAGCAGCACCGATAGTAGTTGTAATAGTCGTAATCATAAAAAAAAGCAAAAAAGAAAACCAATAGAAAACAAAAATTGAGATCAAGGAGAAAAGAAAAGACCCAAAAGAAGACGATAAAAAAGATAACCCCCAAAAAAATGAGGTGGAAGAAAACCAGGCGGATGGATCAGCGGAGAGAAAAAAAGCGAGAAGGAGAAGCGAAGAGAAAGAGCGAGAGAAAAAATACCCACACAGCCACCCGTCGCTTCCCTCCACTCCTTCACACCTCCCTCCATCCAATCCACTTTTTCCTCCTCCGCCTCCTCCTCCTCGTCCCCGTCCTCGTAGTAGTGGTAGTAGCCGTAATTCTTCTCCTCCCTCCTCTTCCCTCCTTCCTCCTCCTCCTCCTCCCCCTTCGTAAAATCTCTCCTTCGCTTTTTCTTTATTGAACATTTTCTCTTTACTTCCCTAGACTCATTTTTTCTCCTACATTGAGCTTTTGTCAGACCGCTGCTAAACCTGGAGGAAACTGCTCTTTCTCTCTCTCTCTCTCTCTCTCTCTCTCTCTCTCTCTCTCTCTCTCTCTCTCTCTCTCTCTCTAATATACATCGATACTGGCCTTGGGAATGTCAATTATCCGCCTGATTACAAGGTTAAATATCCCATCAATCTATCCTGAGAGAGAGAGAGAGAGAGAGAGAGAGAGAGAGAGAGAGAGAGAGAGAGAGAGAGAGAGAGAGAGAGAGAGAGAGAGAGAGAGAGAGAGAGAGAGAGAGAGAGAGAGAGAGAGAGAGAGAGAGAGAGAGAGAGAGAGAGAGAGAGAGAGAGAGGGTGGTGGTTTGAAGGAGGGACAGACTAATTTTAATGCATAATCATAAATTTCACAGCTCGGGAAAAAGGACGTTATGGTAAAACATCGTAATAACACACACACACACACACACACACACACACACACACACACACACAAAGGGAAGCCGATTTATCAACACCTATGATTTTATTTTTCTCTCTCTCTAATCTCCGTCTGGTTGTTTGTTCGTCTGTTTGTGAGGCAGTTATGTTTTTTCCCTCCACTGAAGGAAACAAATGACATACATGGAGCGAGAGAGAGAGCAGTGTTTTCCTCCCTCCTGATGTCCGTGAAGTGAATTATTCAAGAACGTTTGTGTTTAGGGAGGCTGTAAGTGTAAAGTTGAAACGTTCCTCCTTCCTCCTCCTTCCTTCCTTCCTCCTTCTTTCTTCTCCTTCCTTCTTCCTCCTCCTTCTCCTCCTTTCTCTTTCTTCCTGTCTCTTTTCTCCTTCCTGCTTTTCTATTCTAGCTTCCTTTCCTCTTTTTGCTTTTAATATTATTTCCTCTTATTCATTTGCCTCCTTCCTTCCTTCCTTTCTTCCATGCTTTCCTGTTTTTTCTTCTTCTTTTTCTACCTTCTTCTTCCTTCTTTCTGCCTCTCTCCTTTTCTTCTTTCCTTCTTCTCCTGTTTCCTTCCTTCTGCCTTTTTCTTTCTTCTTGCTTCCTTCCTCCTTCTCCTTCCTTCTCGTTTCTGCTTTCCTTCTTCTCTTCTTTCCTTCCTGTTCTCTAATTCTTCCTCCTGCTTCCATAATCTTTACTCCTTTCTCCTTTACCTCACTTCTTAGCCCTAATAATTATCTCCTCCCTGCTCTTACCTTCTTCACTCCCTCCCTTTCTGTATTACCTACCTACCTAATGTTCCTACCCCTCTCTCCCTCCCACCCTCTTCCCTCTCCCAGCAAAAGTTTTTAAGGCAAAGGTCTCAGTTAATAAGTTTCTCGAGTCTGACCTCTCTGCTTTTTCTTCCCTTTTTACTTTTTATTTTTTTTATTTTTGGGGTATTTTCTTATTTTGTGTGTAAGTGTTTTCAGGAGATAGTTTTTTTTCTTCTTCTTGAGCGAGAGAGAAGAGAAGTTGAGTTCGGAGTTGTATTAGTAAGAGTAGTGGAGTTATTATTTTCATTATTACTATCATTATTATTATTATGGTTATAGTAATCATACGAAATAGTGGTAGTACGTGGTTTTGGTGGTAGCAGTAGTGTCGGCGGTAGAAGTAGTGGTAGTAGTAGTAACAGAAGTAGTAGTAGTAGTAGTAATAGTAGTAGTAGTAAACAGTAGTCTTAGCCAAAACAACAACACTCATGATGCATAATAATAACGACAATAATACAGAAGCAAACAGATCTGTGACGGGCATCATTTGCATCCCTAAAGACATTTGCATATTTAAACAAAGACGAGGAGGAGACGAGGAGAAGGAGGAAGGAGGAGGAGAAGGAGAGGGAGGAAGAGAACATGGTTGAGGAAATAGAAGAGTCGGAAGAAGAAGAGAAGGAAGAAGAGAACAAGAATGAGGAGGAAGAGGAAGAAAAGCTGTAAGACGAAAAGGTGAAGGAGGAGGAAGAATAAGAAGAAGAGACGGAAGAAGAGAAAATGGATGAGTAAAATTAGGGGTAGACCGAAGGGAGGGAAGAATAAGAGGAGTAGGAAGAAGAGGAGGAGGAAAAGGAAGATTAAGGGGAGGAGAAAAAACGCTAGAAGAGGGAGAGGTGAAACTTTCGGCCTAAATAATACACAGGGCCAAGAATTATTACAACTTTCTCGGGCGTCCAAATTAAGCGAAAATAAATTATGCAATCCATCTCAATGAAGTGTTTAACAATATTTCCATAGAGTGAGCCTGAAGTTGGCCCCCCAGAGGAAGTTTGGGAAGAAAAATGAGGAGGAGGAGGAGGAGGAGGAGGAGGAGGAGGAGGTGATGGTAATGAGGTGGTGATGAGCAGGAGGACCAGGAGGAGGAGGATGCGAAGGAGTAGGAAGGAAGGAGGAGGAGAAGGAGGAGGAGGAGGAGGAGGCAAAAAAAAAACCTAGATGAGAAAAAAAGGAAGAAAAATGGAAGATAAATGATGATGCTAATAATAATGATGATGATGATGATGACGAGAAGGAGGAGGAAGAGGAGGGGGAGGAGGAGGAGGATAAGCCAAGACGCAATAGAGGAAGAGAAAATGGAGGGGGAATGGGAAGAAGAGGAAGGGAGGAGGAGGAGGAGGAGGAGGAGCAGAAAGTCGAGACCCCGACGGCAGTGAAGGAGGAAGAGGAGGAAGAAGAAGAAAGAGGAGGAGGAGGAGGAAGAAGAAGAGGAAAGGCAAAATTTCACGTATGATTGACAGTGAAAGCAAAGTGAGATAAAGGACGGAGAGAAAAAAAAAAAGGAGACGGATGGAGATAAGGAGGAGGAGGAGGAGGAGGGAGAGAAAGAGATAAGGAGGGAGGTAGGAAGAAGAGGAGATAAGGAGAGGAGGCAAGAAAGAGACAAGCGGACAGACAGGAAGAGAAACGAGACGGTACGGAAACGGAGGAGGAGGAGGAGGAGGAGGAGGAGGAGGAGGGGGAAGAAGAAGAAGAGGAAAGTAGGAGGGAGGTAGGGAGGGAGGGAGGGAATAAGTACGAGGTTAAAAAAGGAAGAGGAGGAAGAGGAGGAGGAGGAGGAGGCGGAAGAAGAGGAAAGTAAGAGGGAGGGAGGGAGAGAATAAGTACGGTTAAAAAAGGAAGAGGAGGAGGAGGAGGAGGAGGAGGAGAAGGAGAAAGAAAGATAAAAAATAACGAAGGGGGAGATAGAGAAAGGGATGAAAGAAAAGGGGTTAAGAATAGGAAGGAGAGGAAAAGAGAGGAAAGGAGGGAAAATAATGATAAAAACAGGAATGGCAATAAGGGAAATAAAGAAGGAAAAGACAGAAGGAATAATGGGTAGGTGAAAAAGAGGAAAAAGGAAAAGAAAAATAGGGAAAATGTGGAAAAGGAAATAAAACAGGGAACAAAATTAGGAAGAAAAAAGGGAGAACGAAG
>NC_066544.1:16180152-16215152 GCF_024679095.1 Eriocheir sinensis
GTTGATTTTTTTTTATTCCAATTTACGCCCTATCTACCCGCATAACTTTTTTCTCTTAGTTCCCCATATTAAATCTTCTCATATTCCTAGTTGTCAGTCAACATTCCCGAGCATTCCTCACATTTTTCGCCTGTCTGTTTGGAGCGGCCTGGATTGTTTATTTTTAATCCCACTGTACCTAACGTCCTTTTCTTTATTTCTTCTTCCTACGCTCTCTTCTTATAATTCGTCATTCTTTTTAAACTAACCGATTTTTATCCGCATGTTTTCTTTTTAATCTCTACCTAATGACCTCTTCTTTATTTCTTCTTTCGATGATTAGTCTTTATAATTCTTCGTTCTTTTTAAACTAACCGAATTTTATCCACACATTTTTTCCTTTTTCTTCGGTATACCTAACCGTCTCTATTTTCTTATATATATATAATTTCTCGATTCCTTTTACTCTATTGAAACCACCGTAGATTTTGCCATTTCTTTTCCCTCTAGACCTAAAAACCTGATCATTAATACCCTCTTTTTGAGTCCTCGCTCTTTTCAAACTGTCCTATTTTTGTCTTCTCACGAAACCACCCGAGATTTTATTTTTCTCTCCTTCACTCTCTTTGTATTTCCACTTTTGAATTTCTCGCTGTTTTTTTTTTCAATTAAGCTTCTATTTTTATCCTCTCTTTCTTGAACCCTATTAAAACGGTTCCAAGATTTTCGTTTTTCTTTCTCTTCAAGATGTTTATACCTAACTTTTTATTTCCTCTTTAGAATTGCTCGATGTTTTTTTTCTTATTCAGTTTACCTCCCATTTTCATCTTCATTATCTCTTTCAAACTCTCCATTAGAACGGCCACAAATAATGCTTTTTTTTCTAATCAAGGTCTAAAAACTTATATTTTTTCATTTATTCACTTTTATTAATTATCGCTTCTTCTTTTATACCTTAACATCCTATTTTCAATCTCTCTCTCTTTATCTCTCTCCAACTCTATTAGAACGGCCCCCAATTCTCTCTCTTTCTCATAGCCCCAACTCTTTTTCTTTCCTCTTTATAATTTCTCGGTCTTTTATCAATTACCCTCGTATTTTCATGCCATCTCTCTCTCTCCTCTCTTAAACTCTCTATTAGACCAGCCTCGGATTCTCTCTTTTTCTTCATACCTAACTGTCTATTTCGTTTATCGTCTATACTTTCACCTGTTTTTCAGTTAACCTCATTATTAACCTCCAATATAACCTTTACCTTCTATTTTCATCCTACTTCCTTTCTCTCTCTCTTTCGACCTCTCAATTAGAACGAGCCCAGACTCTCCCTCTTTTCCAGTACTACTAATATTTATTTTTCTTTCCTCTGCTAAAGTTCTCGCTGTTTTTATCAATTAACCTTCTATTTTCATCCTTCTTCCTCTCCTCCTCTTTCTCTCTTTCGAACACACAATTACAACGAGTCACTGATTTTCTTTCTTATATAACTGTCTGTCTTCTTATATACTAACTCTCTCTTAAATACCTAACTGTCCATAAATCCTTTGGTTTTATCAATTAACATCGTATTTTCAATCCTGCTTCCTCAATCTCCCTCTCTTATATTTTCATCCTACTTACTTTCTCTCTCTCTTTCGACCTCTCAATTAGAACGAGCCCAGACTCTCCCTCTTTTCCAGCACTACCAATATTTATTTTTATTTCCTCTGCCTAATTTCTCGCTGTTTTTATCAATTAGCCTTCTATTTTCATCCTTCTTCCTCTCCTCCTCTTTCTCTCTCTTTCCAACACACAATTAAAACGAGTCACTGATTTTCTTTCTTATATAACTGTCTGTCATCTTACATACTAACTCTCTCTTAAATACCTAACTGTCTATAAATCCTCTGGTTTTATCAATTAACATCGTATTTTCAGTCCTGCTTCCTCAATCTCTCTCTCTCTCGAACTCTCAACTAAAACGACCCCAGATTCCCCCTCTTTTCCGGCACTACTAATACCACCTCGCTCTCGCTTGCTCGCTCGCTCTCTGGGTTCGGTCGGCTTGTACGTCTATTTTCCCCTTCAACACTACCGCCTTTTATCCTCTCTCCCTCTTCAGACTCGTCCCTCTTCAGATAGCAAAGAACCTCTCAGCTCTGGCTCGTTGGCTGGCTGGCTGTTTACCTCCTATTCATGATTTTTTTTCTATTTAAGTTTGAACGAATGCAAATGAGACGGAGGGTACATTTTGCGCCCGTCCAATAATTTTATTCAGACTCTCTCTCTCGAATGAATTAGTCGTGTTTGTTTATCGTGCGTCAGGTTGAGAGGAGAAGCGAATGGATGAGGAGAATGAGAGCAGGAGGAGGAGGCGGAGGAGGAAGAGGAGAAGGGAGAGGAATAATTGAGGTCGTACAGGCGGAGGAAGAGGAGGAAGAAAAGAAGTGAGGGCGTGTGGCCGTCCCCGTCGCTTGTCAAAGCCACACTGACTGACTGACAAGCTGACAGATGTATCTAGACTTTGGTTTTCTCTCTCTCTCTCTCTCTCTCTCTCTCTCTCTCTCTCTCTCTCTCTCTCAGTCAATCTATTTCTATCTCCCTTTTTATTTGTGTATGAGAGAGAGAGAGAGAGAGAGAATCCGGTAACGTGACTGATATGAGGGTCAGGGGAACAGATACTTCAGTTGAGAGAGAGTTGGTCGATGCATTCATTAAGGGGGATTCCCGATTTTGGCATTGCTTATGGCCAAGCGTATAACGTATAACGAGTGAGAGAGAGAGAGAGAGAGAGACAGAGAGGGAAATAGATAGATAGATAGAAAGATAGGAACATAGATACATCGATAGGCAGTATGAGAGATAGAAATAGACAGAGGTAGAGGCAGAGATGGACAGAATATGAGTGTGTGTGTGTGTGTGTGTGTGAGGTTGAATGTCGCAATGGCAGTAGTAGTTGTAAATTCTGTCCCCCACATGTAAGGTTCCAAGCCATGATATTCACTTTTCACGACTATTGTTCTTCTTTACGATTATGTCTTACGCTGGGAACATCAAATAAAAGGAAACACAAGTAACACAGCCGCCACCATACGACTGACAGACACGGACCACACAAAAAAAAGAGAGACAGAGAGACAGATGCAAATAGAGAAACACACAAAAGGTTGCCTAAAAAAAGAGAAAGCAATATAGAGACAGATATACAGGTTGATTGAGAGAGAGAGAGAGAGAGAGAGAGAGAGAGAGAGAGAGAGAGAGAGAGAGAGAGAGAGAGAGAGAAAGTAATTTGTTTCTCGAAAGTGTGTTTTTTCTTTGTGGCTTCGGAAAAAAAAGACAAAAAAGTGAGCAATCCACAGAGGAAAAAAAAAAGAATTTGCAGCACAAAATTTCCTACTCTAAATTACGTATTACTCCTCCTCCTCTTGCTTCTTTTTCCTCTTCCTCCTCCTCCTCCTCCTATTTCTACTCCTTTTCAATCTATTCTTCCCCATTCTCCTTTTGCATCTCACTCCCCTCTCTTCAAGTTACCTCTTCTTCCTTCCTTCCTTCCTTCCTTCCTTCCTCCATAACCTCTTCATCTTCCTCCTCCTCTTATATTTCTTTCCTCCCTTCCTTAACACCATCTTCACACGTCCCATTTGCATCACCTATCATTATCTCCCCCCTCTCATCACCCCCGCCCCTTCTCTCTCTCTCTCTCTCTCTCTCTCTCTCTGAAAAATATCCTAGAAACTCAATTTTCCCCTTTGAGGCAAAACTTCGTGAATCAAATTATGGTTCGAGGAAAAAACTTCAAAAAAATAATATTAATTGAAGAAAAAACAAGAAAGAAATAAGAAAAAAACATACTAATGGGAATATAACATTTGTAGAGTTAATATGTATGTGTGTATGTGTGTGTGTGTGTGTGTGTGTGTGTGTGTGTGTGTGTGTGTGTTCTAGCTAGATTAAAGCGGACAAGTTCTAATATCAAGGTGTGAACGTAGAATTATCCACGCACACGCACGCGCACACACACACACACACACACACACACACACACACATAGTAGACATGAAAGAAATTATGTTGCTCCTCGTGAGAGAGAGAGCATGATGGCTACATAATTAAGGGGTAGAGAAACATGATGATAGGGTGTTGAAAGACGAGAAAGAAAAAGGAAGAGAAAAAAGAAATTAAGGAGGATACACCACACAGAAACGGAGAAATGTGAGAAAGAAGGAGGAGGAGGAGGAAGGAGGAGGAGGAGGAGGAGGAGGAGGTACAAAAACGAGAACGGCAATAAATACAAAAGAACCGAGAAATACGAAGAAAAGGAAGGAGAAGAAGAGGAGGAGTCGGAGGAGGAGGAGGAGGGAAGTCGAGCAGAAATAAGAGTATTGCCAAGGGAAATATCAGCGGAAAGAAAATAAAAACAGAAGTAGCAATAACCAAGCGAGGAAGTGGAAATGTAATAACGTAATAACGTGTGTACGGAAATAAAGAAATGTGCTACAAGCAGGGAAGGAAACTGCGTAAAAAATGGGCGATAAGTATATACGAAAACAATGGATACAAATACATGGAAAAATAGTTAGGATGATGTTTCGTGAAGAGAGGAAAGAAGAACGTACAGAAATATATATGTGATGTGATATACTATAAAAAAAAACAGAAGGAAATACCAAAGACATAGATGATAAGTATATACGAGAAAACAAAGGAAAACAAGGAAAAGTAGTTAGGATGATATTTCGTGAAGAGAGGAAAGAAGAACGTACAGAAATATATATGTGATGTGATATACTATAAAAAAAACAGAAGGAAATACCAAAGACATAGATGATAAGTATATACGAGAAAACAAAGGAAAACAAGGAAAAGTAGTTAGGATGAAATTTTGTGATGAGAGGAAAGAAAAATGTACAGAAATATATATAAGTGGTGTGATATACTATAAAAAAAAAACAGAAGGAAATACCAAAGACATAGATGATAAGTATATACGAGAAAACAAAGGAAAACAAGGAAAAATAGTTAGGATGAAATTTTGTGATGAGAGGAAAGAAGAACGTACAGAAAAATATATGTGATGTGATATACTATAAAAAAAAAAAAAGGAAATACCAAAGACATAGATGATACGTAAATATGAGAAAACAAAGGAAAACAAGGAAAAATAGTTAGGATGAAATTTTGTGATGAGAGAAAAGAAAAATGTACAGAAATATATATAAGTGATGTGATATACTATAAAAAACAAAAAAAACAGAAGGAAATACCAAAGACATAGATGATCAGTATATACGACAACAAGGAAAATAGGTAGAGGAGTTTTAAGGATATATGAACAGAATAACGAGCGAAATGTAACAAGAGAGTGTGTACAGAAATAAATGAATGTTATACACGGAGGAAAGGAAACTGCGTAAGAGACAGACGGTAAGTACATACGAAAACAAGAAAAAATAGTTAGGGAATTCTTTCGTGATGAGGAACAGACGAACGAACAGAAATAAAACTAAATGTAGAAGGGAATTGCATAAAAAATAGATGAAGAAACAGAAGATAAGGAAATTGCATAAGAAATACACGAAAGGTATATACGAAAACAAGAAAAAATAGTTAGGGAATTCTTACGTGATGAGAAACAGACGAACGAACAGAAATAAAACTAAATGTAGAAGGAAATTGCATAAGAAATAGATGAAGAAATAGAAGAAAAGGAAATTGCATAAGAAATAGACGATTAAGTATATACAAAAACAAGGAAAAAAAGTAGTTAGGGAATTCTTACGTGATGAGAAACAGACGAACGAACAGAAATAAAACTAAATGAAGAAAGAAATTGCATAAGAAGTAGACGAAGAAACAGAAGAAAAGGAAATCGCATAAGAAATAGATGAAAGGTATATCGAAAACAAAGGAATAAAAGTAGTTAGGAAAAATCTTACGTGATGAGAGAAAAAGAAGAACGAACAGAAATAAAAATAAATGAAGAGATAGGTTGTAAAAAAGGATAGAAGAGAAGTAAATTACATATGAAATAGACGATAATCATATACGAAAACAAGGAAAAAAATATTAGGAAATTATTACGTGTTGAGAAAGAGAATTGACAGAAATAAATATGAATGGAGTGATAAGTCATAAACTGAACAAGAGAAAAAGCAATACTGATAACTTTAAGACCACATAAAAACATAAATAAAGAATGAATAGAGAGAGAATTGAAACGTGCAGAGAGATAATAATTTCAAGTCAACGAATAGAAATAAAAACAAATCGTGATAAATCATAAACTACACGAGAGAAAAAGTAATAGTGATAAATTTCAGACAACATACAAATAAAAACTAAAGGATGAACGGAATAAATGAATCGTGCAGACAGAGAGAAAATAAATTCAAACTTCAACATAAAAGAAAAAGGCTGACGAGGATAGAAAACGAGAAATGAAAATGCAGAGAAAACATATGCCGTGACAACGAATAAAGGAAAACAAGAAAAGAAAACATTTGAGACAGGAAAAAAAAACAGGAACAATAACACTTAGAAACCAACACAAAAAGAGAGAAAGAAGAACAAAGAAAAGAGAAAACAGAGACACGTAGTAATACCGATACACACAAAATAATACACCAAAAATTCACGAAAAAATACGAAAAGAAACACAAACTCGAATGTAAGCACTAGGTTACAGAATACTAACAGAGAAGCAAATGGAGGAAACGAAGAAGGTTAATGAATGCACAAACACAAACACAAACACACACACACACAAACACACACACACACACACACACACACACACACACACACACACACTCACCCGCCCCCCAGACTCAACGACATAAATAAAAGTCTAATATAAAATTCAAGCCAAAAAATTACGTTACCAAGAAGCGGAGATGAATGGTAATGAAAAGAAAGAAGGAAGCAAGGCAAGGAGGAGGACGACATTGATAACTCAGGGAAAGGCTTAGAACAGAAAGAGATAAGTAGAAGGAGGAAGAAGGAGGAAGGTAATTCAAGGCTTTAAATTGAAAATGCGAGTAAAAAGAAGGATTTAAAATGCTGTTAATTATGATATTATTCCTCTTACTGCCGGTCTTATTTCATGAAGCCTCCACCTCCCACTCCATCTCCTCCTCCTCCTCCTTCTCCTCCTGCTTTTCTTCACTCTCTCTCCCCCTCCCTCTCCTCCCACTTCTCTTCAATCTCCTAAGACCAATATTCTTCACTCTCCTCTTCCTCCCCCTCCTCCTCCTCTTCCTAATAATCTTCACTCTCCTCCTCCTCCTCCTCCTCCTCCTCCTCCTCCTCCTCTTCCTAATAATCTTTACTCTCCTCCTCCTCCTTCTCCTGCTGTTCCTCATTCTTTTTACTCTTCATTTATTTTATCCTCCTTCTTCTTCCTCCTCCTCCTCTTCTTCCTCTTCCTTCTCCACTTCCTCTTCCTTTTCCTCCTTCTCCTTTTCGTTTTTCTCTTCATTTATCTTCCCCTCCATTTTAATTATCTTATTTTACTTTAGTGATTCCGTTTTCTTCTCTTCCTGATAATATTACTACTACTACTACTACTACTACTACTACTACTACTACTACTACTACTATTGCACCTATAATAACAATGGTAATGATGATAATAATAATAATAACAATAATAATAATAATAATAATAATAATAATAATAATAATAATAATAATAATAATAATAATAATAATAATAATAATAATAATAATAATAATAATAATAATAATAATAATAATAATAGCAGTACTTTCCCATCTATATAATTGATCTCAGGTTTAATGAATACCTTGTTATCTGCTTTTTAATTTCTCCGTTCTTTGTTTCTTCTTTTCTCAGTTCTTTTATTACTTTGTCTTACTTTTATAACAAACTTTCCTTAACAAGAACGCCGGGTCCATGTTATCGTTTAATTTTTCTTTATTCTTTCTATTTCTTTCTTCATTTTCCTTTGTTTTTCTTCCCCGGGTCATGTTACGTATAATTTTTGTGAACCTTCTTCTTCCTCTTTTCTTGATAACCGCGTTTTTTCTTTCTTCCCTTTTTTTTCTTTTTTTAATTTTCTTGGTAAATTTTACGAATAATCTGCTCAGTGATTTATTTTTTCCTTTTCATCTCCATTTTTCCTCTGTTCTCCTATTAATATTCTCCATTTATTTACCATTATTATATTTTTAACTTTCCCATTCTTTTTCTTTCTTCATTTTCTTGTTTTCTCTTTTCTTTTTCCTTTGCTTTTCTTCCTTGGGTCATGTTACGAATATTTTTTTTTGTCTAACTTCTTCTTCGTCTTCTTTTCTTGATAATGTTTTCTTCTTCTTTTTATCTCTTCGTTAAAAATCTAGGTAATTTTTCTGAGTATCTTGCTTCTAATTTATTTTCTCTTATCTCTTAATTTCCTTCATTAAGTTTCCTCCGTTCTTATCTTAATCTTCTCCTTCTCCCATCATTTATTATTACTATTTTTTCCTCACTCTTGTTTTCGCACCAAAGTTTCCAAAATCGTACAAACTCTCTGGCGTTGCTAATTGTAGGACTGATTTATTATACTCTCTCTCTCTCTCTCTCTCTCTCTCTCTCTCTCTCTCTCTCTCTCTCTCTCTCTCTCTCTCATATAGTAGCTACTCCTCTCTTTATTCTCTTCATTCTCTCATCTTCCTTCCTTGCAACCTCTTCCATTTACTCTCTCTCTCTCTCTCTCTCTCTCTCTCTCTCTCTCTCTCTCTGTCTTATAGTAGCTACTCCTCTCTTTATTCTCTCTCACCTTTCTTCCTTGCATCCTCTTCCATTTACTCCCTCTTCCTCTCCCTCTCCCTCTCCCTTTCTCTCTCCTGACCACAATTCTATATCATTTCTTTCTCTCCTTCACTTCTGTCAATATTTCAAACTCATTTTAAGTTTCCCAGTTCATCTTGCCTTTCGGGAACGAGGGAGAGAGAGAGCGAAAGAGCGAGAGCGAGAGAGAGAGAGAGAGAGAGAGAGAGAGAGAGAGAGAGAGAGTTCTAATGCTGTTTGAAGAGTGGGGAAAAGTTAAAAAAAGTCGTAGAACTAATGACTGTCCTAAAAGCTTACGTGTGTGTGTGTGTGTGTGTGTGTGTGTGTGTGTGTGTGTGTGTGTGTGTGTGTGTGCGCGCGCGCGTGTTTGCTCTGGTAAATTGGAAATACTTTTTTTCCCACACAAACAAACCATCCAATTAATCATCAGTCTATCGATTAGTCTGTCTATCTATCTGTCTGTCTATCTGTCTATCTATCTATCTATCTATTCAATTACTTATTTATCTACTTATTTTTCGATCTCGTTCAATTTACTTGCCTAACCACCTATCTATCTATCTATCAATCTATCTATCTATCTTTAATTGTTATTTTTCTTTCTTACTTCTCTTTCTTTTTTATTTACTTCCTCGTCGCCTTCTTTTTCCTTCTCGTTCTCATATTTCACCACCTCCTCCTCCTCCTCCTTCTCCTTCTCCTCCTCCTCCTCCTCCTCCCTTCTTTTCTATTTTTCTTGTTTGTCTCACTCTTTCTCCTTCTCGTCCTCCTCCTTTTCCAAGCCCAATATTTATTACGTTCTCTCCTTTTCATCTCGTCTCCCTTCCTTCCTTCCTTCCTTCCTTCCTTCGCCTCCCTTGTCCCTCTCCCTTCCTTTTCTCTGGTGCCAGTAATATTTCCTTCTCTCTCTCTCTCTCTCTCTCTCTCTCTCTCTCTCTCTCTCTCTCTCTCTTATTCTTCTCCTCGTCTTAGAAGAGAGAGAGAGAGAGAGAGAAGGATAAATATACCACTAGAGGGATGGATAGAAAGTGGAAGGAGGCGAGGAAAGAAAGAATATATGAAAGAGATATAATAGAAAAAGGGGAAGAAAAATACAATGTAGAGATATAAACAGATTAAGAAAAGATAAACCTGAGTAGATGAGAGAGAGGGAAAAAGAAAGGGACAAACAGACAGACAGACATACACAAAAAATATATTGATAAACACACACACACACACACACACACACACACACACACACACACCTTGCTTTTGGCCGCCTCTTCTGTTTATTTTATGGGAGCAGCGATTACCGGGCTTTTTTTTTTTATTGTTGTTGTTTTTGTGCCCTTGAGCTGCCTCCTTTGTTGCCAAAAAAATAAAAACACACAAATAAAGAGGAAGTAGAAAGAAACGAAAAATAAATAACTTTATTCAAGGAAGAAGCAATAAAAAAGAAGAAAAATGGAAGTGAAATAATATGAGATGCGAAGGAAATGAAGGAACAAAATGAATGAATGCACAAAAAAAAGAATGAAAAAAGGAAGAAAAGAAATTAAGTTAAAATAAAATGCTTACGAAAAAAATACAGTAGCAAAGAACTAAAGAAAAGAATTAACACCAAAAAGAGGAGAGAGAGAAGGTGAAAAGAAGGAGAGAAACGGAAGAGGGGGGAAAAAGAAAAAAAATATTCCCACAATCGCACGAAATACCTGACTGGAAATGAAAGGAATAGGAAAAAAAAGTCAAGCAAGGGAACAAAAAAATAAATAAAAGATAATACGGGAAATACAAAAAAAGAAAAAAAGGGGGAAAAAAGTCGAGACAGCCATGACAAGGGAAGGACAAAGGGGCGATTCATTTCATTTTGTGGCCGAAAGCGCTACGATCTGAAAATTAATGGTCTCTCTCTCTCTCTCTCTCTCTCTCTCTCTCTCTCTCTCTCTCTCTCTCTCTCTCTCTCTCTCTCTCTCTCTCTCTCTCTCTCTCTCTCTCTCTCTCTCTCAATTACTTTTTTCCTTATTTTCATTTACTCAATTTCTCAGTTTTTCATATTTTCATCTTTTTCTCTCTCTTCAAGGGAGCTTATAGTACCCTCTCTCTCTCTCTCTCTCTCTCTCTCTCTCTCTCTATCTCTATATATATATATATATATATATATATATATATATATATATATATATATATATATATATATATATATATATATATATATATAAATATATATATATCAAAATATGAAAGACATCAAATTGAAAGAAAAAAAAAACTATATGCATTCAGTTTACTATGTTTGCTTTTATTTAGTCGATATGTTTGTGTGTGTGTGTGTGTGTGTGTGTGTGTGTGTGTGTGTGTGTGTGTGTGTGTGTGTGTGTGTGTGTGTGTGTGTGTGTGTGTGTGTTCGCCCTCGTAAGTTCATAGATTTATTATATTTTATCACACACACACACACGGGTTTCATTAGTCAAGCCTTCCATTATTTGTGTGTGTGTGTGTGTGTGTGTGTGTGTGTGTGTGTGTGTGTGTGTGTGTGTGTGTGTGTGTGTGTGTGTAAAAAAGGATAAGGACTAAAAGGTTTTGCAATAGAAAAATCTTTACAACAGCTATATAAATCTCTCTCTCTCTCTCTCTCTCTCTCTCTCTCTCTCTCTCTCTCTCATATATATATACTTTTCCCCATACATCCCCTCCTCCTCCTCCTCCTCCTCCTCCTCCTCCTCCTCCTCCTCCAATAACGTCGATTACTCCAAATTCTTGGAACTGCAAACCAACTCAAGAACTAGAAATAACGGTTTACCCATTCAGTCGAGTCGATGTAACACAGACATTGGAAGGAGTTTCTTTTCAAACCGAGTCATCCGCCACTGGAACAATCTTCCCTCAGAAGTAGTGAATGCGAATACCATCAACTCCTTCAAATATAGAATCGACCGTCATTTCGCTGCGTCGGGAGTAAACTGAATAACGAGGGGCTTCAATCTGCTCCTCAATATCGAGGTGCTTTCATCTGCTCACCAAGCCCCAAGTGGCGGTCGAGCAGATTAAATCACCCAAGCGGGCGACCTCGTAATGAGCCAATAGGCTTTCTGTTGCCTGCATTTCCATGTTTCCATGTTTCCATGTTTCCTCCTCCTCCTCCTTCTCTTCCTCCTCCTCCTTCCTCCTCCTCCTCCTCCTCCTCTCATTAATTCTCTCCGTTCTTCCACAGGTCTTCAGAATGAGGACGAGGGTGTCTCAGCTCCTCCGCCTCCTCCTCCTCCTTCTCCACCAGCGGGTCTTCCTCCTCCTCGTACTCCTCCTCCTCCTCCTCCACGCTCAGCAAGGAAGAGGAGACATGCCCGGTAAGTGTGTGTGCAGGGGGGTTGTGAGTAAGTGTGTGTGTGTGTGTGTGTGTGTGTGTGTGTGTGCATATGTAGGGGTACTTTATCTATTCATTCTCCTCCTTCTCTTCTATGTCTATCTTCTTCATCTTCCTCCTCCTTTCCCTCTTCCTCCTCCTTCTCCTCCTCCTCCTCTTCCTCTTCCTCCTCCTCCTAATCTTAACTCTCCCTCTGACACCTTAATAAAGAGGATGACGTGTGAGGGAAGCTGCTCCACCTCACCTTTACTAATGGAAGACTATGGAACCCTAAGTGGAGGAGGAGGGAACTCTCTCTCTCTCTCTCTCTCTCTCTCTCTCTCTCTCTCTCTCTCTCTCTCTCTCTCTCTCTCTCTCTCTCTCTCTCTCTCTCTCTCTATCCCGTAATAGCAATTTTGGATCTCTTCAAAGGACTAAAGTATCAGGTGAATCACTTCTTAAGAGGAGGAGGAGGAGGAAGAGGAGGAGGAGGAGGAGGAAGAGGAGGAGGAGAAGGAGGAGGAGGAGGAGGAGGAGGAGAGAATGGTAGCGAAGACAATCGTTTTACTACATTAAAGGGTTATAGTGTCTTAGCGAGAGAGAGAGAGAGAGAGAGAGAGAGAGAGAGAGAGAGAGAAAATTTATTAGGTTATCAACAGAATGCAATGTGTGTGTGTGTGTGTGTGTGTGTGTGTGTGTGTGTAATCCAGCCATATTAAACTCGAAAATGACTTTGAGTTTGCCAATTAAATGAGAACGTTTTGCAGGCACTCGGATATAAAAAGAGAGAGAGAGAGAGACGTTAAATTCGTCAACTGTCAAAATCCGTCGAAATAGTTTCCCTTTTTACCGGAGTGTTCGGCGAAATGTCAAGGAGAGGCGGTTTGGGGGAAGGAAACGGAGGGGAAAGTTGATAATAATAATAATAACGGTAATAATAATAACAGTAATGATAGTAATAGTAATGATAGTATTAATAAGAGGAAGAAGAAGAGGAGGAAGAACAAGAACAAGACTAAGTTGAAGAAGATGAAGAAGAACAAGAACAAGAAAAGAAAGACAGGAGCAAGAACAAGAAGAACAGAACAGAGACAAAAATAAGAACAAATAAAAAAAATGAAACACCAAAGAACAAAAACAAACAAAGACAATCGACGTAAAACACAAAACCAACCAAAAAAAAAAAAAAAACCCGCACGTAATTACCGAAAAACACACACAACAAAAGAATATCCAAACCGCATCAAGAAAAAAAAATTAACAACACAAACACAAAGAGGAGGAGGAAAGAAGAAAGAAGAAAAAGAAGAAAAAAAGAGAAGACAAGGAGTTAGCCGCGGCCATTACGCCTCATTCATCCCTCAATAAGTCTGGCCACGTTAATATTATTGGTCCCTCGCGGCGCGCAGCTAAACTTTATATCCTCGTCTTTCTTTCACTCGCTCCTCATTTCCCGCGAGACAGGTAGAACAATACACCTGCTTTCCTAATTGCCTTTGTTCCCCTCCCTTCCCTCCCTTCTCTTACCCCTTTCCCCTCCCTTCTTCCCTTCTCTCTGCCCTCTACCTCTTTCTCCTCCCCCCCCTCTCTCCCTTCCTGGTCTGTCTTTGATTCAGTTTTCTGCTTACTTTGTGTTTGTTTCTTTGCAGTATTTGTTCCTCGTCTTCGTCCTTCCTTGTTTATTTTCTTCCTTTTTCATTCTTTCTTTCCTCATTCTCTCTTCTTTCTCTCCTTTCTCCTCCTCCTCCTCTCCCCCTTCCTGGTCTGTCTTCTTAAATCCGTTTTTTTGGGGGGTATTTGTTTCTTTGTTTTCTTTGTTCTTCGTTCTCTTCCTTCTTTGTTTATTTTCTTCCTCTTTCTTTCTTTCTTTCCTCTTTCTTTCCTCGGCCTCTCTTCCTTCTCTCCTTCCTCCTCCTCCTCCTCCTCCTCATCTCTCCCTTCCTGGTCTGTCTTTTTGATTCAATTTTTTCTTGGTATTTGTTTCTTTGTCGTCTTTGTTCTTCGTCCTCTTCCTTCTTCGTTTATTTTCTTCCTCTTTCTTTCTTTCTTTCCTCGGTCTCTCTTCCTTCTCTCCTTCCTCCTCCTCCTCCTCATCCTCATCTCTCCCTTCCTGGTCTGTCTTTTTGATTCAATTTTTTCTTGGTATTTGTTTCTCTGTCGTCTTTGTTCTTCGTCCTCCTCCTTCTTTGTTTATTTTCTTCCTTGTCTTTCTTTCTTTTCATTTAATTTATGTACTTGCCTTCTTCCAAACTGTACTCGTTTACCCTCCCTCCCTCCCTTCTTCCTTTCCTTCCTTCTTCCTCCTCTTCTTTCCTTCCCTTTGTTTTGCTTTTCTTCCTCTTTCTTCTTCTTTTTTTCAATCTTAATTCGTGTATATTTTCCACCCTCAGCTACTTCACATGACTCGTTCTTTTTTTGTTCTTTTCTCCTCGTTCTCTTCATCTTTCCTCAACTCCTCTGACCTTTCCCATCCCTTTCCTCCATTCTCCTCCTCCTTCTCCTTTCCTTTAATTTTTTTTTACCTAACCTTCCCATCTCTTATTCTCTATCAATGCTCTCTAGGCCGGTATTTTGACACTTTCGCTTCTCACATCAACTATTTCTAAAGGTCAGAGAAGGGATCCATCGGGTTCTAACGAGTGTTTTTTTAGGCTCATGCTACTGAAGAAGGCTCAAACTACCACCAGGGTCATAAAACTACTACTGGAAATGCCCTAAACTCATACGAAAGCCTTGTCAAATTTGTGAACTTGGGCGACGAAATCTTTTAAAACACGACCCCTAACCTCTTCCAACTCTTTCGTTCGACCCCATCCTGAGCTACCAACTTTTCATTACTCTCCATTCTCTCGCCTCCTCTCTCCTTCCCTCTCCCTCACTTCTTCTCCCACTCCCTCCCCTCCTTCCCTTCCGCTCTTCCTTTCCTTCCTTTCACCAGCCTCCTCTTTCCCTCCTCCCTCCCTTTCCTCCCTTTCTCCCTCCCTCCCTTCATCCCACCTGCCAATCCTTCCCACAGGAGTCGTTAAAGAAGAATTTACGTAAGTCTGGAGTTGATGAATGATTCCCAATATGAGCTATTATTAATTTCGACTCTCTCTCTCTCTCTCTCTCTCTCTCTCTCTCTCTCTCTCTCTCTCTCTCTCTCTCTCTCTCTCTCTCTCTCTCTCTCTCTCTCTCTCTCTCTCTCTCAGTAGTAGTAGTAGTAGTAGTAGTAGTAGTATCACAACAACACACAAAATCAACAACAACAACAACAACCACAACAACAACAACAACAACAACAACAACAACAACAACAACAACAACAACAACAACATTAATAATAATAATAATAATAATAATAATAATAATAATAATAATAATAATAATAATAATAATAATAATAACAATAATAATGATAACAACAATAGCATCCTCATCCTCATCGTCATCATCAGCCACTCTCGCATCTCCACTCAGGAAATTAAAACCCGCGCCATCAGCATCACAACTCATCATTTACATTAATTAACAAATCGCTCCACGCCACAAATTGATGCAAATTACAACCTCTCTCTCTCTCTTTCTTTCTCTCTGTCTCGCTATCTCTTATCTCTCTTTTTTCTCCTTTTCCCTCCTCTCTCCTTTTTTCTCTCTTATTGTCTCCTCTTTCATTTTATCTCCCTTTCATCTTCCGTTTCTTTCCTTCTCTCTCTCTCTATCTTTCATTATCTCTCTTTTCCCTTTTCTCTCTTCTCTCTTTCTCTTTCTTTTTCTCTTCAGCCACAAAACGAAGGTGGAATTACGTACACACACACAAGTACACACACACACACACACACACACACACACACACACACACACAAGTAAACGAAGTAAACGCCGGAAGCAAAACTCATTCACTATTAAAAATGAATAAAAAAACGGCCAATTATTTTCAGAGGTACTTAAAATGAAGCCCAATTAAAAAGATGCATTTCGTTCAACATTTCTTTTATTTCAGATTCCTGCGGTATATATATATTTTTTCCTTTCAATTGAATATCTCGGCTTTCTCTCTCTCTCTCTCTCTCTCTCTCTCTCTCTCTCTCTCTCTCTCTCTCTCTCTCTCTCTGAATCCTCTCTTTCTTTTTATTCTCCGCTTTCTTCTCCTTTCTCCCTCCTCCTCTCTTCCCTCCTCCTCCTCCTCCTTCTCTTCTTCTCTCTCTTTTTCTTTTCTCCTTTTCTTCTTCTTGTAATCCTCTTTGTCTTCCTTCGTTTCCTCTACACAAGTGATTTTTATTGTATTTTATTTGTTTCCTTTTCCGCCTATCCATTCCTTCATTTCTCTTCCTTCATGTCTCATCTTCTCTTCCTCTTTCCCCTTCTGTTATTTCTATTACTCTTTGTCCTCTTCCCTTGAGTAATTTTCATAACTATTTATATTTATTATCTTCCTTCTTCCTCTCCCCTCATTTGCACCTCCTCCTCCTCTGACTCTTCCTCCTCCTCCTCCTCTCTCTCCTCCTCTTTCTTCATTGTTATTGTTATTAATTATCCTTTTCATCTTAATCCTAAGGTATTTTCATTATTAAATATGTTTCGTCTCCCCTCTTGTATCTTTTCCTTCCCCCTCTTCTTCCTTTCCCTCTATTCTTCTTCCTTTTTCCTTTCTCCCTGTCTTTCCCTCTTCTCCCTCTTCCTCTAATTCTTCATGTTGTTCTTGTATCTCTTTTTATTACATCTCATTCTCTTCTTCTTCTTCCTTCTCCTCCTCTTTCTCCTCCTCCTTCCTCTTCCCTAGATATTTACTTACTATTCATATGCATCACCTTCCTCATCTTCCTCCTTCCTTTTTACTCCCCCCCCCCTCTTTCTTCTCTTCCTCCCCATCCTTCCCCAGCCTTGACCTTCCAAGTCTGGGGAATCATAAAGGAAAAATTCACGTTTCCCCTTCCTGCTCTCTCTCTCTCTCTCTCTCTCTCTCTCTCTCTCTCTCTCTCTCTCTCTCTCTCTCTCTCTCTCTCTCTCTCTCTCTCTCTCTCTCTCTCTCTCTCTCTCTTTCCTCCTTTCCTCTTCTTTCAAAAATTTCCCTCTTTTCCTCCCACTATTTTCCCTCCCATTAATTTTCTTTCCTTCCATCTTTCTCTCCTACCAAACACCTTCCCCTCCTAATCCTCTTTCTCTTCTCTCTCTCTCCCTCTTCTCCTTCTATCTTTGTTCCTCTCCCCTCCGGCAGCTTCCAGATTATTCCCAGTCGGAGGAAAATAACAGGAGGAAAATATAAAGCGAGGGGGAAAAAGAAGAGTCTCAAATCCGGGCAAATATTTTTCAGTCGATCCCGGCGCATTTAGGGAAATCATCGGTGCAGTGCCAGATAAGCCTCGATCCAGTTAACAAAATATATCGTTCAGCGCTGCTCGTAGGCGAAGACGTGAAGGGAAGGAAGGGGGATGAAGAGAGGAGGCGCAAGTAGAAAATAAATAAAAGGATTGAGAAGAACAGAGAAGGGAATAGGGAGTAGAGAGAGAGAGAGAGAGAGAGAGGCGGTTAACAAAATTATCGTTCGATGCTCGTAGGGGAAGGAGCGAAGGGAAGGGAAAGGGAAGAAGGGGAGGAAGAGAGAAGGAGCGAAGATGATATAAAAAAAAGAATAGAGAAATGAAAAGAATGAAGGGAAGGAAAAGGAATGAAGAAAGAATGAAGAGAAGCAGCGCAGAAAATATTATAAAAAGAATAGAGAAATGAAGAGAATAAAGGGAAGGATAGGGGATGAGAAGAAAGGAGGAGCAGGGAGGATATTATGAGAAAGGATGGAGAGGGAAAAAGAAGGATGGAGAGAGAGAGAGAGAGAGAGAGAGAGAGAGGTGGATAAGAGAAGCAACACAGACGTTATCCGAAAAGAGGATGGAGGGAGAGATGGATTGGATGCGAGAGAGGAATATCAGAAAGGGTGGAGAGAAGAAAATGGAGAAAAGAGAAGGAACACGTAGGATATTACATAAAAAATGATGGAAGGAAGAAGGGAGGGGAAGAGAAGGGAGAAAGAATAAACAACACACAGAATATGAAGATAGGTAATAAAATACGGTGGATAGAAAGGAAAGGAACACGTGGGATATTAGAAAAAGAATGGAAGAAGGAAAAAAGAAGGAAGGGTGGCGAGAGAGAGAGAGAGAAAAGAAAAAGCATAAGACACAGGATATTAAGGTGAAGAAAATATATCATAGAAAGGAAAAATGGAAGAAAAAAAAAGGTAAAGCAGTATACCCAATAATAAAAACAATAATGGGTACAGAAATATAAAGTGAAAAAATATTAGCTTCAAGAAAATAGGATATGGAAAGAAAAGACGGAAGGAACGATTATAAAAAAGTGTACCTGTACAAAATAAAAAGAAACAAATATCGAAAAAAAGTAAAATGCCACAAAAATAAGATGCAAAGTATGAAATAATGAGAAAAAATGTGAAAAGATATTAACGTAGAGAAAACAGCATAAGGAAAGCGTAGACGAAAAGGAAAATAGAAAGTATAACATCACGAAACAAAAAAAATTCAGAAAAAAGTAAAAATGGCACAAAGAAGTAAAATTTAGAGTAAGAAATAATAAGAAAGAAAACAAGGAACAAAAAATGGCAAAGAAAATCAAAACAAAAAAACTGTAATAAGAGAATAGAAGAACTTAGAACAATAAAAAACTATAACAAAATAGAAAAAAATACAGAAAAATAAAACTCCCTTTCTGGAATTTAAAGTCACTCACTGCATTCCTCTACTAAGTGGCGACCGCGAGCCGGTATCGAACGAGGAAACACTAAAACCAATACTTACATCCCCTTCCGCTGCGCCACCTCCGGAGTGACGGGAGAAAGGGAGGGAGTGGAGGAGAGGAGCAGGAGAGGGAGAGAGAAAGGAGTAAAAGGGGAGAAGGGAGGAGAGGAAGGTAGGAGGAGGAAAGAAAAAAGAGGAAGAGGGAAAGGTAGGAGGAGGGGAGAGAAAGGAGGAAGAAGGGAGGAAGGAGGGAGGAGGAGGAGGGAAGAGGGGGGAAGGAGGAAAGTAGGAGAGGGGAAAGGAGGGGAGGAACTAGAGAAGCAAAGTTGGGGATTGAGAATGGAAGAAAAAAGGAGAAAGAGGCGGAAAACGGATGAAAGAGTAAAGAAAAGAAAGAAAGGAATGGGGGAAAGGGAAGAGAATGAAAGGAAGAGATGAGAAAGAAAAGAAGAAGGTATATTGAGGAGTGAAAACGAAAGGAAAAAAAGACGAAAAAGTAGAGAATAAATGAAAAGGAAAGAGAAAGGAAAAATATGGGAAGGAAAGAATGGGAAGAGAAGGGAAAAGGAGAGAGAGAGAGAGGAAGGAAGGGAGGAGAGCGGATTGGAGGGAAGGGAAGTGT
Source organism: Eriocheir sinensis (assembly GCF_024679095.1). Classification (NCBI taxonomy): domain Eukaryota; kingdom Metazoa; phylum Arthropoda; class Malacostraca; order Decapoda; family Varunidae; genus Eriocheir; species Eriocheir sinensis. Next base: position 16,199,574 of record NC_066544.1, read on the forward strand.
TCAAGGGAAGAAGGAGGGGAGAGGATTGAAAAAGAGAAGCTAAACTGTAGATAAAGGTGGTGAATAAAGAGAGCCAGAGTGAAAGGAAAAGAGAGAGAGGAGAAGGAAAAGAGAATGGGAGGGGGGAAGGAAAAGAGAATGGAAGGAGTGAAGGGAAGGAAGAAGAGAATACAATAAAAAGGGAAGTGGATAAAAAGAGATAAGGGAGGAAGAATAAAGGAAGATAGAAAAGAAAAGAAGGAAACGAAAGGAGGGAGAGGGAATAAAAAGGAAGAGAAAAAGCTTAGGAAAGAAATTATATATTGGGAAACACACACAAAGAGAGAGAGAGAGAGAGAAAGTAAAGAAAGATAGGAAAAAGGAAAAGCACCTCAGAGAAGATGTGTGGGAGCTGAAAGGGAGATAAAGACCAGTAAAAGGGAAGATGGAAGGGGATAAAGAAGGATAGAGAGAGAAAATACGATAAGAGGAAGGGGAGGAAGCATAGAGGAAGGATAAAAGGATGAGAGGGGAAGAATGAGGATAAGGAGGAAGATGTACAAGATAATAGGGATAAAAGGAGAAGGAGAAGAGAGCGAGAGAGAGCGAGGGCGAAAGCGAGAGAGAGAGAGAGAGAGAGAGAGAGAGAGAGAGAGAGAGAGAGAGTTTACCAGCAGTTGTAGAGTTAAGTTTCTAAAGCAAATGGCCGAGACTTCCTGAACAAGTAACTTATTCACCCTCTAATCCTATTATGTGTGTGTCTGTGTGTGTGTCTGTGTGTGTGTGTGTGTGTGTGTGTGTGAGAGTGTGTGTGTGTGTGTGTGTGTGTGTGTGTTAGGGAGAGGGGAATTGTATGTGTGTGCATGAAAAAGGTCATTCAAATAGTTGTATATAGCTACCAGGAAAACACACACACACACACACACACACACACACACACACACACACACACAGCAACACCAATAATAGCAACAGGAATAAAAATCTAAAAATAAGAAAAAGGAAAAGTGTAAAAATAAAGGAAACAATACAATAAAAGGAAAAAAAAATGAAAAATCGAGAGCATTCAACAATGAAGATATAAACAAAAATAAAAACAATCTGCATGAGAGAGAGAGAGAGAGATAAAGAAGAAAGAAAGGGCCAGATAGGGAGGTCAGAGCGAGGCGTGTCGGTGGTTGGGAAAATCTACGGTGCCAGCTTACCGTCTTTCACGTACTATTGTACTGTTACGATTATGTCTTGCGTTAGGGACATAAAACTAGACACAAAACCACAATAGATAGATAGAGAGATAGATAGATAGATATATAGATAGATAGATAGATAGATAGAAAGATAGATAGATAGACAGAGAGAGAGAGAGAGAGAGCATAATTAAATTCGGTATTCGGCCACTGTCCCTCCATTTTAGACTCCACTTTGCGAAGAGGTCAACGCGGTGCTTTAAATGTTGTTATTGGTGATTGTTGCGTGCGTGTATGTATGTGTGTGTGTGTGTGTGTGTGTGTGTGTGTGTGTGTGTGTGTGTGTGTGTGTGTGTGTGTGTGTGTGTGTGTGTGTGTGTGTGTGATATTCAGTATTCTCGTTCTCTCGTCTCTCGTCTCTCTCTCTCTCTCTCTCTCTCTCTCTCTCTCTCTCTCTCTCTCTCTCTCTCTCTCTCTCTAATTTAGTTCGTCCGCCATGCATCCACTCAACTGTCCTTCATTTACTCTCATTCTCTCTCCTCTTCACTCGTTGTTTCGTATTATTGTTTATTAGCATACTATTCACTCTCACTCTCCCTCTCACTCACTCTCACTCACACACATACACACACGCACACACACACACACACACGCACACATACTCACCTTTGCTATCTTCATATCATCCAATTAGCTCTCCCTACCTGCATGTGCCCTAAATTACAGAATATTAGATCAACACGAGGCGCGTTCTCTTCAATCCTCCATATCCTCCCTTTCTACCCTTTGTTTGTCCACCATTCCTCTGTTCCTCCTTCATCTCCACATTACACTCTCCCTTCTACCTGTTCTCTCCCTCTTTCCCTCCTATAGTCTCCCTTTATATCTTCTTCTCCCCTTATCATGTTTATCCTTACCGCCTCCTTTCCTCTTTCCCCTTCATCTCCATACATTCTCTCTCCCTTCCATCGTATCTCCTTCTCTTCTCTTTTCTCTCTCTCGTATACTCTCCCTCTGTTTTTTCTTCTCCCTTCCATAAACTCACCTTCTACCCTTTGTTTGTTCTCCATTCCTCTATTTCTCCCTCAACTCCAAACTACACTCTCTCTGTTCCACCATATCTCCCTTTCCCTCCCTTCTGTTATCTCTCACTCCTATAGTCTCCCTCTTTTTCTTATTCTCCCTTCTCCATAAACTTCCTTTCTTCCCTTTGTTCTCCACTCCTCTGTGTTTCCTTAATCTCCCTTCCATCGTTGCTCCCTTCCCTCTGTTTTCTCTCTGCCTCTCTCTCCCTCTTCTATAGTCTCCCATTTTTCGTCTTCTCCCCTCTCCCTATCTATCTTTCCTTCTACTTTACTATATCCCGCTTTATCTCCTTTCTCTTATCTTTCCCGGTATCTCTCTTTCTCTTTGTGTCTCTCTGTACAAAGTGTCCCTAACCTGTGCTGGAGTTTAATTGTAGTTTCGCTTTCATATCACTTAAGTTCCTTCCCTTTAGTCATGTTTTGTGTAGGTTTAAAAGAGCTTGGGGTGAGTTAGTCGAAGGTCTCAGCCATTATCCTTTTTTTTTAATGCTTATCTTTTGACTTAATGTTTTTTGGTTGTGTTTTCTTTCATTTTTTTAATCATGTTTGTTTATCTCCTTTATGTTCTTGTTTCTTCTTTGTCTTTTTTCCTGTTCTTCTTTCATTTCATATTTTGTTTGTCTTATTTTTTCTCAGTTTTTATGTTAGTTTTTCTCTTCCATTCTGTTCTTCTCTTTCCTTTGCTATACCTTGTGTTCTGGAGTGTTTTCCTTTTCATTCTTCTCCTTCGTCTTTCTGTTCTTTCATTTCATATTCTCTTCTTTATCTTCTCTATATTTTCATCCTTTTTTTACTTTTCTTCTCCATCTTCTTTTCTCTTTCCTTCGGTTTATCTTATTTTCTGGTGTATCTTCCTCTTTCATTCTTCTTTGTCGTCTTCTTTAATGTTATTTCTTTATCTTCCTTTCTCTTCCACTTCCTCTTCTTGTCCTTTCCTCTGTTCTTGGTTCGTTGCCTTAATGGGTGAGTTTTCAATCTTCCTCCTCTCCTTCCCTCCTTTACCCCTCCATTCATTCCTCTTCTTCCCTTCCTCAATCCTCCATTCATTCCTCTCCTTCCCTTCCTCAGACCTTCATTCCTTCCTCTCCTTCCTTTCCTCAATCATCTCAATGTCCCTTCTTCCTCCAGTCTCTCTCTTCATTGCTCCCCTCTCCACTATCTTTCCTACCTCCACGACCACTACTTTCCTCCACTTAACCTCCTCTTCTTCCTCTTCTTCTTCCTCGTCATAGTTGTCTCTCTCCTCCTCCTCCTCCTCCTCTTCCTTCTCATCTCTCTTTGTCCTCCTCTGATTCACTGCCCCTCCTCCTCCTCCTCCTCCTCTTTTCGTCTCAATGTTCTTCCTCTTCCTCTTCTTCCTCCTCCTCCTTCCCCTCCGCTTTCCCTTTCTATTAACCCTAAAGTAGATCCTTTCAGCCTATTCTCCTCCTCCTCCTCCTCCTCCTCCTCCTCCTCCTCCTCCTCCTCCTCCTCCTCCTCCAAATTATATCCTTTTCTTGGTAAGTAAAAAGTTTCCCCAATCTATTACATTATTCTACACATTTTTTTTCCATACCTTTTGTCTTCTCTTCTTTTTCCATTTCTTTCTATATTTATTTTTGCATTTTCTTTGTCATATGCATCGTTTTTTTATCTTTCTTTCTCTTCATCTTATTTTATCTTTTTTATCTATATTTTTATCATATTCTTTTCTGTTCTCTTGTCTTTCCTTCCTTTCCAAACTCCTTCACTTATTCATCTTTCTTTTCCACCTCCTTCAACTTTAAAACACTCCACTACAATTCTCTCTCTCTCTCTCTCTCTCTCTCTCTCTCTCTCTCTCTCTCTCTCTCTCTCTCTCTCTCTCTCTCTCTCTCTCTCTCTCTCTCTCTCTCTCTCTCTCTCTCTCTCTCTCTCTCTCTCTCTCTCTCTCTCTCTCTCTCTTTTTTAAAAAAAAATAACCTCTCTTTTGCATCTGAATTCCACAACACTTGGCACTACTCTCCTCTTCTCCACTATTCCTCCCCCCCTTGCCTCCTTATTTATTCATCTATTTACTTATTCCTCCTGCCTTCCCACAGTCTATTCTTCCTTTCTTCCTTCCTCTTTCTTTTCGTTAATCTTTATCTCCTCTTTTCCTTTATTCTTTCCCTTCTTACCTCCTTATTTATTTATTTTCTTACATATTCCTCCTTCCTACGCTTTTTACCTTTTCCTCCTTCTCATCCTTTTTTTTCTCTTTTTATTCTCATTTTTCTTTTTCTATTGTATTTTTCTTTGTCTTTTCCCCCCTTCGCCCTTTCAGCCTACACTTCTTTTTTATTCTCCCCTCCCCTTGTTTCTTTTAGCTAATCTTTATTCCCTTCCTACTTTACTTTAACTTTTTTTTCTCTCTATTTATTCCTATTTTTCTTTTTCCCATTATTATGATTTTTTTTACCCCCTTTCCCTTCCCTTTGTTCCATCTTTCCTTCCTGTGTACCTGACCTAACCTGCCCTGACCTGACCTTCCTCATTTATGTATCTCTTCGCACCACCCAACCTTATTTCCCTCTCTCCCTCCCTTCATTTCTTTGCTTCATACATTCCTTCATACATACATTAGCCTTCCTACCTAACCTTACCTATTCACACCATCATACCTCTCTATCCTTCCTTTTCTCCTTCCTTCCGTATCTTTCCTTCATTTCCCTATTGACCTAACTTGACCTTCCCCACTTATGCACCTATTCACACTCTACGGATTCTCCTTCATCCCTCCTCTTTCCTTCCTTCCTTCCTATCCCTTATTCCATTCTTCATTTATTTCCCTCTCCTATCTTCCTTTCTCCGACTCTCCTCCATTCAGTTGCCTGTTGATCTAACCTGACCTTCCTCAATTAAGTACCTATTCACACCATCCCTTCCCTCCCTCCCTCCCTTCCTTTCCTTCCTTCCGTTCCGGCCTCCCTTACAGGTGTCTTCCTACCTGGTGGGCCTCCTCCTGAATACTTCATCCCAGAACTCCCAAGCCAGGCGCCGCACTGCATGAATATTTGAGACGGGATGGCGGGAAAGATAGAAGGGAAGGAGGGAAGAAAGGATACGACGTGGTGAGATCAAGAAAAGGATGCTGAAACAGAGGATAACAGAGAGGAGAAAGGAACGAATGAATAGGGTGGGAGGAGGTTAAGTAGGATGGGCGGGAATGAAGGATGTCTGAAGGGAAGAAAGGAAGAAGGGAAAGGGTAATGGAGCTGGAAGGAAGAAGTCGATATAAAGGAGTTAAGTTGGGAAAAGAGGGAAGGAAGAAAGGATAGGACGCAAGGATTTAAAAATATAGATGCAGGATATGAAGGATGACTGAAAAGGAAAGGAATAAGAAAATGCATGGAGAGGAAGCAAGAGCAAAAGGGAATTCAAAAGACAGAAGGAAAAACGCATTAGATGGAAGAAAGTATAGAAGGATAGGAGAGTAAGGGTTTATTTGAAGGAGGAAATGTGTGTGTGTGTGTGTGTGTGTGTGTGTGTGTGTGTGTGTGTGTGTGTGTGTGTGTGTGTGTGTTCGTAATTATTCCTTCGTTTCGTGATTGAAGAAGAAAAAAGGAGAAAGGACAGAAAAGATAAAAGAAGAATAGAGGTAAAATGAGAGAGGAGGAAGAAAAAGAAATAAGGGAAGAGAAAAAAAGGAGAATAAAAGAAAAAAAAAAGAATAAAAAAAATATGAGAGAGAGAGAGAGAGGAAAGTTTTCAAAATTCAGGACACTGCTAAGGCTGTCCATCTCTTAGAAAAGGAAGAGGAGGAAGAGGAAGAAAAAGGTGAAGAGGAGGAGGAGGAGGAGGAGGAGGAGGAGGAAAGGGAAGAGGAGGAATCAGCGCTCCTCCTCCTCCTCCTCCTCCTCTCCCCTAAACGGCACCTCCGTTCAGCCTAACATTAAAAAAGTTGCAGTAGCCTTGAACTGAATAAATTACACCTCCTCCTCGTCCTCCTCCTCCTGGACACCTTAATCATAATATTTCGCTGTCCTCTTCCTCCTCTTCCTCCTTATCTCCCACTCACATTTCTCTCTGTCACCCTCCTTTCCCTCCCCCTCCTCCTTCTCCTCCTCCTCCTCCCCCATTTTATTCTTCTACTTCTCTCTTTTTCCTTGTCTTACTTCTTTTTCTTCTCTTTTGGAAGTTGTTTTATGCCTCCTTTTACCACCAATCTATATATTACGCTCGATTTCCTCCTCCTCCTCCTCCTCCTCCTTTCATCGTTTTCCTCATTTTCCTTCACTCTCTAATGCTTTTGCTCTTTCCAAGCTTCACTCATCTTCCTCCTCCTCCTCCTCCTCCTCCTCCTCCACATCATCAGTAAGGAGTCAGAGCACGCCCCAAGGTCAAGCTGAAGGGTCACTGGCCAGGTCACTCTCTCTCTCTCTCTCTCTCTCTCTCTCTCTCTCTCTCTCTCTCTCTCTCTCTCTCTCTCTCTCTCTCTCTCTCTCTCTCTCTCTCTCTCTCTCTCTCTCTCTCTCTCTCTCTCTCTCTCTTCCTGGAAAGTCGTGTCATGTGTATTACTAAACGTTCTCTTCTCTTCAATAATTATATTTTCGTACCTGGGAACACCTGAAATTTACTCTCCTCTTCACCTGAACGTGGGATTCTGGACGCAGGTACATTAAACACACACACCTACACACACGTACACCCACACACACAGTTGCTCTTCTTACACCCCCCCCACACACACGCACACACTCACATATACACACACACACACACCTTGTCAATATCTCTGCCTACGACCCTTTCTCCTTCTCTACCTCCCTATCTTTCTACGCATATCGCTTCTTCCCTAACTACCTCCCTTTTTTCTTCTTTACCTCCCTTTTTCTGTTACCATCTTCCTCCCTCCCTCTCTCTATATCTTCCTACCTATCTACCTATTTTCCCTATCTCTCGTTCAGTCTACCATCTTACCTATCTCCCTCTCTCTCCATCTACCTACCTATCAACCTATTCTCCCTAGCTCTCGTTCAATCTACCTACTTTCCTACCTTTCTACACCTCTACTTACACAGCCACTTTCCTATCACTGTACCTCTCTACCTCTCTCTCTACCTCCGTCTCTCCCTGTCTCCCCTTCTACCTACGCATCACTTCAGACTTTCGATACAAACTTCACCTGTCCGTCTTCACATCCCTGCGTCTGGTCCCCTAACTTTTCCGCCTCCGGGTCGTCGCCTCTCTTAAAGTTTCTCCCGAGTCCTGTTCTCCTCCTTCTCCTCCTCCTGGTGCCCCCCCTCGCTCACTTCATGCCTCGGGATAAAGATAAACTGCCGCACTGTTTCTCTTCCTTCAGCCTCACACACACACATGATCTCAATTGCCTGTCTTTGGTTTGGGGTCTCGTCGCGGGTTGGTTCATCTCTTTAATGTGTATTTTATGACTGTGGTTTGGGCTAAGGGGGAAGATATTGTGCGGTTGAGTTTGTTTTCTTTTTCTGTTTGTTTGTTTGGGTTGTTGTCTGGTTGGTTGGTTCACGTATAGATTGTTTCCTTTATCTTTATTGGGGGCAGTGATTAGCGAGCTTTTTTTCTCATTACTTTTTTCTTTTGCCCTTGAGCTGCTTCCTTCACTGTACAAAAAATAACATGAACTCAATGGCAGGTCTATGGTTTTGGGGTTTTCAGTGGGCTTGGTTTTGTTCGTCTCAGTTTTTTTTCTCATTACTTTTTCTTTTGCCCTTGAGCTGCTTCCTTTACTGTGCAAAAATAACATGAACTCAATGGCAGGTCTATGGTTTTGGGTGGTTTTCAGTGGGATTTGTTTTGTTCGTCTCTGGTTTTGTTTTGGTTTTGATCTGGGTTAAGACAAGAGAGAGCTTTAGTGCAGCGGCGTTTCTCTTTTTCTAGCACTATCTGAATTCATGAGTGTTGTTTTTGGTCGACGTATTCCGTTTTTTTATTTTTTTTGTCTCTTCTCAGTTATCCTATTTGTGTTCATTGTCGTTATAATTTCAGTTAAGAGATGAAGAAGTGCAGTGATTTCTTATTTTAGTTGTTACTGTTTCTCGTTGATCCTCTCAGTTCATTGTCTTTGTTTCTCTGATATTCGTGCGTGTTTGATGTTTACGATGAAAAGGAAAATGTTGGAAACTGAGTCGCATCGCTACGCCTCCTTAATATTTAATTATCGCATCTTTAATCCCCGTGCCAGAATAAACACTAATTTGTCTATTGTGAATAATGAATGGAACAGAGTAGATGATATTGAAGAAAAGTTATCAATTATATTTTTTCAACTGATTATTTTCCTTCTTTCCTTCATCTCAATAAACACAAATTTCTCGATGAAAATATTCGTGCATCAGAAACGTTAAAATAACATAATTGCAGACGACAGCAGCGGTACGATATCAAATCTCGTCTCCAACTGTTTATTTTCTTTCCTATGTCGAGATAAAAATAAGTCAGAGAAGAAATTTTTACTTTTCCTCCTCCTCCTCCTCCTCCTCCTCCTCCTCCACCTCCTCCTCTACCTCTACTCCCTTCTACCGTATCTTCGTTTTCTACCCTCTTTCACACTCAGTCTCATGTCCTTCCATTGGTGCAACTAATTCAATATCCACTTGATAAAATTACAATAGACGAAGCTAACTGTAAGAAATCTCCAAAGCTTTTCTCCCACGGTCTCTTCTCTTTCCTTTGCCTTAAAAAAACATAATTAGATTCCTTTTTTGCTTATTGACAACACTTGACAAAACGACAACACAGGAGTCGAAATCTAAGTACAGCATCTTCGCTCCTCCTCACACGATGTTCTTTTGTCTTTCACGGGGCGCCCTTTCCTCCTCCTCCTTCTTCTTCTTCACCAGGACGAGTCCGTGAGTTTTCTTCCTTTGCTTTTTAACACCCACATCAAAAACAACAACACAGGAAGGGCAAGTACAGCATCTTCGCTCTTCTTCAAACATACGACTCTCTTTTGTCTTCCACGTGAAGCCCTTTCCTCCTCCTCCTTCTTCTTCACCAGGGCGAGTCGGTGAGTTTTCTTCCTTTGCTTTTTAACACCCACATCAAAAACGACAACACAGGAAGGGCAAGTACAGCATCTTCGCTCTTCTTCAAACACACGACTCTCTTTTGTCTTCCACGTGAAGCCCTTTCCTCCTCCTCCTTCTTCTTCTTCAGCAGGACGAGTCGGTGAGTTTTCTTCGGCTAAATCACCTTGTTAGCTACTCAATTAAAGACAGCGAACTCGGGGGCGTACCTTCTTCCTCCCCTCCTTTGTCCTGCTACGTTTCTTACCGAAGACAAAAGCTTTTATTTCCAACGAAGGAAGGAAGGAGAGAGAAATACAAAAGGAGGAAGGAGCAAAAAAGGAGAATCTCTTTACGGGACCTATTTTGCGCCGCGTAAGAAGATTTCGAAGTCGTGTGTCAAGATTGGGTAAACAGAGTGTACGATTTTCACGTGACTTTTTTCGCTGGATATTGAATTAGTTTCTCCATTTTATACGGTGAGGACGCCGGGCCAATAGGAGAACGGGAAACTGAGTGAGAAAATGGGTAGATTACGTAGATATAGTAGAAGGAAATAAGGAGGGTGAGGCAGAAGAGGAGGAAGAGGAGGAGGAGGAACAGGAGGAAAACCCAGTGGAATGAGTGGGAAAAGAGGGCGTTTGGTTGGAAAGGAAAACTAAGTGGAAAGAAGATGAGGAGGAAGAAACAGATGGAGGAAACGAGAAAAGAAGATCGTGGAAGGAAGGAAAAGTAGAGAAGAAGGAGAAGGATGAGGAAAGTAAAGGAGAAAAATGATGGTGAATGAAAGAATGAGACGATTGAGAAAAAATAGAGTAGAAAGGAAGGTAAGAGAGAGAGGGAGGAATAGATACGAACATGAAGAAGGTAAAAAGTAGGTACGAAGAAGGAGGAAGCAAAAAAATGAAAATAAAAGTAGTAGAGTGGAAGGGAAAAAAAAGAAGAAAAGGGCGAGTGGAAAAAGAGGGTGGAGTGTTCCTGTGGTGGTGGAGGTGGAGGTGGAGTGTGTGTGTGAAATCGAAAAAGGTGGAGGAAAAATATGGAGGAGAAAAAAGAGGAAGAGGAGGAGGAAAAGGAAGTCCGCGTGTGTGTGTGGAAGGTGGGGTCATTAAGACAGGAAGTTAAAAAGGAAAAGGAGGGGGAGGGAGAGGAGGAGGAGGAGGAGGAGGAGGAGGAGGAGGAGGAGGAGCCGATATGATGAAACGGCAAATTCCAGATGAGATTCGTTAGTAAATCAGGAGTACTCAGCGATCCTCCTCATCCTCCTCCTCCTCCTCCTCCTCCTCCTCTCCTCATTTCCATTCTCCTCCTCTTAACACTCTTCCATCTCCCTTCACTTTCTTCACATTTCTTTATTCGCTTTCCATTATCGACATTTTTTTCCTCCTAATACTATCTTTCCTTCTTTTTCTTCCTATTCCTCTTCCTCCTCCTCCTTCCCTAACCTCAATCAGCTGCCAGGTCACGTTAGAAGATGACAGGTGAATATAAGATAGCGAGGTAAATAATTCTGTGACCCTGCCTAGCTTTCTTTCTCTCTTGGGGCAGAAAAAAACAGAAGAAAAACAGAAGTGTGCTAGGTGTGAATGTGTGTGTGTGGAGGGGATGGGAGAGACAGGGTGCATGTGCGTGTGTGTGTGTGTGTGTGTGTGTGTGTGTGTGTGTGTGTGTGTGTGTGTGTGTGTTCTCGTGGGCTTAGCTGACAATTGCTGTTCCTTGTACCATTCTTTAATTCACGGATCTTGACACACACACACTCACACTCTCGTTCTTTGTTTACTTCCCCATATTGAATAAAATGACACGAGCGGGGAAGCGTACAAGGGTTAAAAATCTCCTTTGCTATCGTGTACGCATTTGTCATCTTGTAACTGAGCCTGAAAGATGTTTATGTGTAGGAGGTGAAGAGGTTGAGTAGGAGCAAGAGGAGGAGGAGGAGGAGGAAGAAGAAAGTAAGAAGAAATAGGAGGAATAATATGATAGCCTGTTTCTGTATTATGAGTGAGGCGAGGTTACGGAGGAGATGGAGGAGGAGGAGGAGGAGGAAGAAGTAGAAACAGGTGAGATAGCGTAGAGAAACAAAATATTGACATAAGAGTGTAAACAGAAAAATAAAGGAAGTAATGGAAGATGGAAGAGGAGGATGAAAATGAGAAGAGAAGAGGAAGGAGGAGGAAGAGGAGGAGGAGGAGGATAAATTCTTCCTTTAACCATTTCCTTCTTTTCATCTCTACCGTTACTTTTATTCACCTATTTTATCTCCTATTTCCCATTCATTTATCTCCTCGTTTTCCCCAGTTCCTTCTTCCTCTTCCTACCATTCCTTTTAATCTCCAATTCTCTCCTATTCCCTATCCGTTTAACTCCTCTTTCCCATTTCCTCTCCATCCCTACTAATCCGTTTAATCCTATTCTCCCCTATTCCCTATTCACTCAACACCTCTTCTACAATTCCCTTTCCATCCCTGCTAATCCACTTACTCCCTTCAATCCTATTCTACCCTATTCCCCATTCACTTATCTACTCTTTTTCCCATTTCCTTCCTTTTCCACTCGTCCACTCCTTGTCCGCGCGGGAGAAACACAAGATCAAGGACCCTTCATGCAGCTACTCGCCTTCTGATCCCTTTAGCCGCGTCGTTAAAGCCTCGGATCGCTTATTTTTACGCCGGGCGGGAACGTAATTGACCACAGAGCATGCAGCGTGGAGTTGACAAAGTGTTGGAAGTCAGGGGTGTGCTGACCGACAATTTATCACTTGCACGCCTCCTCCTCCTCCTCCTCCTCCTCCTCCTCTTCTTCCTCCTTCTCTTCCTCTTGTTGTTCTTTCTCTTCTTCTTCTTCTTCTTCTTCGTCTTTCTTTTCCCCTAGCTGTTGCTCTTTCTCCTCCTCCTCCTCCTCCTCCTCCTCCTCCTCCTCCTCCTCCTCCTCCTCCTCCTTCTCTTCCTCTTGTTGTTCTTTCTCTTCTTCTTCTTCTTCTTCTTCGTCTTTCTTTTCCCCTAGCTGTTGCTCTTTCTCCTCCTCCTCCTCCTCCTAGTCTTCCTTTTCTTTCTCCTTATCCTCTCCCTTCTCAAGTTACTGCTCTTTTTCCTCCTCCTCCTCCTCCTTCTCTTCCTCTTGTTGTTCTTTCTCTTCTTCTTCTTCTTCTTCTTCATCTTCCTTTTCCTCTAGCTGTTGCTCTTTCTCCTCCTCCTCCTCCTCCTCCTCCTAGTCTTCCTTTTCTTTCTCCTCCTCTTCCTCTCCCTTCTCAAGTTGCTGCTCTTTTTCCTCCTCCTCCTCCTCCTCTTGCTGCTCTCCCTCCTTCTCCTCTTCCTCCTGCTCCTCCTCTTGATCTTGTTGCTCTTTCTCCTTCTTCCTCTTCCTCTCTAACTCCTTTTTCTCCTTTACTGTGTACGATAGTTTCTTTTCCCCCTCCTTTCCCTTTCTCTGTTGTCCATCCCACTCTTTTTCCTGGATTTTTACGTTTATTTATCATACTTTCCTTCTTTTCTTTACCTCTTTCCTCCTCCTTCTTCTCCTCCTTCACATCTTTCTCCTCTTCTTCCTCTTTTTGATGCATTTCTCACCACATTTCCATTTACTCTTCATCCATTTGCACACACACACTCTCTTTCTTTCTTCCTTCACTCCACCTCTCACACCAACGCCATCTTTCCTCATTCACAAACACTCTCCCTCTCTCTCTTTCACTCCCCCTCCCTCTCCCTTCCCACACCATCTCTCCACTCCTACACACTCTTTCCTCACCTCTTCTCTTTCTTCCCTCTCCCTCCTCCTCCGTCGCCCTGTTTCCTCACGTCATTCAAGCATTTCCCAAACACTGTATTTTCCATCACTCACAGCCCCAATCCCCGCAGGTGCTCCCGCCGTAGCAGCGTTTCCAGAGCATTAAATATTCTGTTCACGAGCTCGCCGACGTTATTCTGAAGCGTCAATACGACCAGTCTCAGGCACGACGGTCAAGGCCAGGCCCGCGGCGTACGGCAGCGTCACCTGGGCTTGGAAAAGTTAGATGCATGCGCTGAAGAGGAGGAGAATAGAGAATCAGATTGCAGATTGATAAAAGAGGATAAAGTACAAAGGGATAGAGAGTAAGAGATATTGTTTCTCCGGGTTTTGCTTCATGCTCTTTCTCTCTCTCTCTCTCTCTCTCTCTCTCTCTCTCTCTCTCTCTCTCTCTCTCTCTCTCTCTCTCTCTCTCTCTCTCTCTCTCTCTCTCTCTCTCTCTCTCTCTCTCTCTCTCTCTCTCTCTCTCTCTCTCTCTGACACATTTTTCTCTTTTCTTTTTACATTCTTTGTCGCAAACTTTCACTTTCTCTCATGTCAAATTATTATGAAGTTCATTTTACTCTCTCTCTCTCTCTCTCTCTCTCTCTCTCTCTCTCTCTCTCTCTCTCTCTCTCTCTCTCTCTCTCTCTCTCTCTCTCTCTCTCTCTCTCTCTCTCTCTCTCTCTTCTCCTCCAACTTCACCTTCTGCTCTTTAAGTGTTTAATTTCACCTGCATTGGAAAATTAATTAGGAAGTGTAATTCTTGGCCGCTCCCAACAATAAAGTAATAGCATTTTAATCGTCGAGAGTAAGTTAAAAATTTAAAATAAAAGTTCCGTGATTACAAATACCTTTTTAAACGCTCGGGTACGCGGTGTCTTTTTTCCTTTACCAGTTTGTGTTACAACGAAAATGAATCATGACGTATCTTTTGTTACCTAAATTATGAACGAAACTTGTGAACCGTAGAACATATGTAAAAATAAACGCAGAAAATAATAATAACGTTTAACTGTAATATCTTTTTTTGCTACTTTAGATAAAATATAAAATTCTAAACTGCAGAACATTTAAAAGGCAAAAAATAAAAACACTGAAACAATAAAAAGGCTTCGAACATACAGTAAAGAAGTTGCATTTATATCGAGCAGCCCTTAACTTTGAATTATAAAAGAAAATTGTCTTCACTTACCATCTAAAATTAAACAGCGTAGACCTCTGACTTATAGAACAGAACAAAGCGCAAAACAAACACTAAAATAACAATAAAACCCTTGAATATATGGTCTGCAGAGTACATTTATACGTAACAGCATTAAGAAAAAAATAGATAAGTCTGCCTTTAATTTAGCGTAGAAACGAAAAAAAAAAAAGTCGACAAAGGCATGAGCAAGAGGAAGGAGAGAAAAACAACAACCAGTCTTTATATACTTTCTCTTCTTCCTTTATATTTCTCCTACGTCCTCCTCTTCCTCCACCTCTTCCTCCTTCACATCGTCCTCCTCTTCCTCCACCTCTTCCTCCTTCACATCTTCCTCCCCCTCCTCTCCTTGATGCATTTCTCAGCACATTTCCATTTATTCTGTATCCATTTTCAGACACACACTCCCTCCCTCCCTCTCCCTTACTCCTCCTCCTCCTCCTCCTCCCCTTCATTTTCCTCGATTTACCGTAGACACGAAAAACACAAGAGTCAACAACGGCATCAACAAGAGAAAAAAACACCAATCAAACACACGAAGCGGCTTAAAAAAAAAAAAACGCTAATGTCCCGGGATGAAACTATTTCCCTCGTCAGCAAACACGAGGGCGAGAAAAATGTCACAGACGCCGCGCCGTAAACACGATGCAATTTTGTTCCCACGCTGCAAAAAATATGTCTCAGGGGCGTGCGAATATTCTCTCTCTCTCTCTCTCTCTCTCTCTCTCTCTCTCTCTCTCTCTCTCTCTCTCTCTCTCTCTCTCTCTCTCTCTCTCTCTCTCTCTCTCTCTCTCTCTTATCTATCTATCTATACATCTATTTCTCCCTCTTCCCCTCTCTCTCGCTCTCTTTCTCTTTCTCACTCCTGTCTTTTCTTCTCTCTCTTTCTTTTCCTTTTTATTTTTTTATTTGCTTTTTTATTTCCTTATTTTCCGTTCCTGTAATTTCCACTCTACCTTCTATTTTTTCTCCATTTACCCCCCCCCCCCACACACACAAGCACGCCCTCCTCCCCTCCCAACGCACATACACACACACTCCACCCCACACCCACCCACCCTCCACCCCCCTCACCCAGCCACACACGCAAACACACACACACACCATTAATTCACATTCCACACAGCAGCCAGCCACACGCCGAGCCACACCTGTCTGTCTTGAAATGCCTTCCACCACAACACACCTGCTGAATTTAACTCTGATTTTCGGGGGTGTCACGTATGTGTGTGCGTGTGTGTGTGTGTGTGTGTGTGTGTGTGTGTGAGAGAGAGAGAGAGAGAGTAACAGCCAGGCTTCTGTGTACCCAAAACCTCAAATATTCAAACAACATAAACGGAAAGACTCATTATTTTATTCATTCCAAGTGTTCGCTG